>NC_143219.1:15819898-16107806 GCF_030267445.1 Bombyx mandarina | reverse complement strand
GCTATCCCCATTTAAACGCCCGGGACACCAGTGCTACGAGGCCCCTATTGCTTGTGCTGTGCGATTGTGTGTGCCCAAAGCGTGAGTGTTGTGATCCAGAAGTGTTGTGTCGGTGTGGTGACGCTCCGAGCAAACGAAATTCGGGACCCGGGAACAGGTAAGTTGTTCGACACCATATTTCTTAACGTCTGTTAATGCGGGTGGGTGTCGTTCATACCTGTGTAAGCTGCGTACTCACTTTATTCTTAAGAATAAAACCGAGTTACGTTAGCGCCACCGAGTCTGGCCATCCGTGTCCGCTCCCAGTCCTCCCCTACCCCTAGGGGTTAGGCGGGGCTGCTACTAAACCCGGTTAACTGACTCCTTGTAGCCGTGGCCCAGTTTATCGTGACCCCCGTAAGTAAATAGTAGTTAAGTTTTTTATTCATTCTCATTTTGTATATATATTGTTAGATTCATAGATTCATAGTTAATTGGTAAATTTCCCTAGTTTAAGATAAAATTAGTTCAATAATTACAATAGTTCCGTAAGCCAATTAGAGGCGTTGTTCTTTTACACAGATTTTTCTTCACCCAACTACCCACATTTAGACTTGTTTTTCATATTGATCCAAATTCTATTAAATTTAATTTACTACATAGCACCAAGGAAATTTACCAAATCCCACCCAATGGTAAGTGGGCCGTTCGTTGATTGCCGTTGCCTTTCTAAATTCATTTCCTTACTAACCACGTACAAACTGTTGTTTTATTATACAATTAACCAACGTTTGTACCTCCTTCGCTACACTTCTATTATATATCGTTTTGATTAGTTTATTTAATTTATACATTAAATTCTTTAGTAGATAGCATTAGTTATTAAGTTAGATTGACAGATCCTGCGGGCGCGACAGTGGTACAGCTGACCAGCGACCAGGTTAGTAAACTGTGGTGTTGCTTGGCGAAGGTTTTCGTGGACCGTGTGTTCGGTAGTGGCTCTGCCTGCCAGTCGACTCTGGGGTTCATAGTGCGACGAAATTGTTTCGTCAACCTTGAGATCCTGGGTCCTCTGACTGGCCGAGCTGCGCTGGCGAGTGGTCTTCGGCCGCCGGCCGTCGAATGACACATTAGTTAGGATAGTTTATAGTTTCAATCAAGTACTTAATTACTAATTACTTTAATTAAATTGTTTTCTTTTAATTAATCACAATCATTATTCATTATAACGTTTATCTTTTTAATTTTCTTTATTTTAGTTTTTACAGTCCAGTACTAATTTGAATTTGATTCAATATCATAGTGGTTAGATCTTAGTTTTAATAGTTCAGCTAACTAATTAGTTAAAAACATTAGTTGAGCCACTGTCGCGTTGCGCGGAGTGTGACTCCCTTAGTTTTTTTTTTTTTTTTATTAATTCAGTATTCACTTATTATTACAAAATAAATTAGATTTAATAATAACACTAGCTACAGCTCCACCTAGTAGTTGATTCATAAACTACCAATAATTTCAGTTCATTAATAATTATTAAAGTATAGATATTTCATTGACAGGTTTACAATAAATTTAATAGATAGCGGTAGCATCGACCGGCCACCTGCTTAATTGTTCAGTTCAGTTTGATAATAAAGTAGTTTTAGTTATATTCGTCATATTTTAAGTTGCTTTCCTACCGGTTAAACCTTAGATTCTTCTTACTTTACTTTATCCGTACTACTTCGGAAGACCGATGAACTCGGTAAGATAGGAGTCGGCAAAAACATGTCTGGGGGACATCACCCCCCATAGTCAGCACACCCGGCCCGTCCAATAAGGGACGCTCTGCGGTCTCACGCATGTTTGCCCACCGCCTTCGACCTCTAACCCCGGTCTTATGGACCCTGACCTGGCCAATCGGCCTGGACCTTCCAGAGAGGCCCAGGGGTCCCCGAAGACCGGTCCGGGGGAAAGTACCTTTCCTACTCCGGCCGCTCGTTCGGGGGCCACTCAGTCTCGAAAGAAGGCCAGGTCTGGGTCGGACCAGGGCTCATCCGGAGGTGACAAGCGCGCCAGGATAGGACCGTCGTCTAGGTCTAGGGAGGATAACAACAGCGAGGAGTCTTCCTCTTCTTCTCCCTCCTATACCACGACTCCCTCCTCTTCTTGTTCCTCCTCTCGCAGTGGTAGTCCTGAACCCACTCCCACTCCTAAACCCACTCCTATGCCAAGGGCTCTTGCCAGTACGGCGGAAGTACGACGGTGCAAGAGAACCCCTCCTCGTTCCCCTTCTCCTCCTATATCTCCCATCCCTTCTGTTCGGCCTCGAGGTGCCCCTGCCCTAAGCAGCACGGCAGGCAACCTCGAATCCACGAGGTATATGGACTTAGAGGCCACGCAGTTGCATACGCACACGCAGTCTCATGTGATCCCAGCTGCCCCAGCTACCATCCCAAGAACGTCGTACGCGGCTAAAGCCGCAGCTCGTCCTCCAGCTCGTTCCATCCCTCCAAGAGCTTCAGTCCCATCAACATCATCCATTCCTACCCCGGGCACTAGGGGCCGCGCCCCAGAGCTCAAACGCCACCCACCTATATTGGTGGAGGTGCTCCCTAATTGGCCTAGCCACATGGCCGCCATTAGGGAGCGATTAGGCCGGGCTCCTTCGGTGAGACCCCATGGGTCCGGTTTTCGATTCCTGCCTACATCCGTGGAGGAATACAGGGCGGTCCAGTCGTACCTGTCGGGGGCCTCCGCCGCGGACAGTACCATTAAGTGGTACTGTTACGCAATGTCGGAGGACATTCCCACTAAGGTAGCGATTCGGGGCCTCCCTGCCGACACGGACTCGGCAGCAGTCATCAACGCCCTTAAAGAACTGGGATTCCCGGCACGCTATGCCCGGTGTATAGAGGCCAAGAGAGGTAGGCCGAGCTGCATTTTTCATGTAGCTCTAGACCACCTCTCGAAGGTCGACCTCGCCCGCCTGTATGCAGTCAGTGAACTGCTATACTTGCCGGGGGTGACGGTTGAGGGTTGGCGTCCTGGCAAGGGTCCTGCGCAGTGTCACCGCTGCCAGGCCTTTGGTCACGCCTCCTACAATTGTCATCGAGCGGTCCGCTGCGTGCGATGTGCAGGTGAGCACGTTGTGGCGGACTGCCCGAGGCCGAGGGAGGGCCCCTTCACCTGTGCCAACTGTGGTAAGGATCATGCCGCCGTCGACAGACGGTGTGTAACCTACCGCAGGAGGCTAAGGATGATGGGGGTATCCGCTCCCCCTCCATTACCACCGGTGCCGCGGCCAAGGGCGAACCCAGTTCTTACTCCCACCGTTGCCCCTTTACCGATCCCCCAAGGGAAGGGTAAGGGAAGGGAAAATCTTCTCTTCCTCCCTCCCAACCCACACTCCTCCCTACGAATGTGGAGGCCCACGCCACAGCGGCAACGCTGATGGCGGAGGCTAACCCACCACGCCCTTCCACATCCTCCGCTCCCGTCCCAAGAGCTCCAGCTGTTGCGTCCGCAAAACAGGTACGCACTACCGGAGGGAAAGCCGCAAGAAATGCAAAAAAAATAAAAACAAAAAATTAAAGAAAAAGGAGAAGAAACTTGCGGCAAAGGCTCAAGAACAAGCCTTGCAAACTCAGGCCACAGGCAGTACCTTAACTGCCCAATCCAAGCCACAAAAAGAGGCGCCTCAACAAATGGAGGTGGAGTATGTGGAGCCGGAAGAGGCAGTAGCCTCCACCTCCTCTACATCCAGGCCAATAAAAAAACGTCGATCGAGAAGCCCCAAGACCCAACGACCTCGGGCCCAAATCTGCAAACCCTCCCACCCCGCCCGCAGCGTGAGCGGCGCAGCGGTCGGCAGGCCTCCCAGCCTGCCGGCTTTGCTGCATGGCTGCTCAAGCTATGGGAGAAACTGTCTGAGGTGATCTCCGGAGTAATCCGTGAGATCGCCTCAGGAGCCAGCCCTTTCGGGGCGCTCCTGTCGGGGTTCTACCAGATGATTGCGCAGCTCAATGGCTAGCCAGGAGTTGCGCGTCATCTACTGGAACCCCGACGGGATTAAATCCCGTAAGAACGACCTCTTGATTCTCGCCCGGGAGTACAACCCTGAGGTTGTGCTCCTGGGCGAGACCAAGCTACGTCCTCAGGATGTGTTCAGGATTCCAAACTACTTCATGTACCGACGTGACGAGCTTACCCCTGCCGGGCGGCCGTTCAGGGGCACTGCGGCCCTCGTCAGGCGGGACGTGGTACATGATGGGTTGGATTTGCTGTCCTTCACATCGACAAGGTCAGTCGGTGTGAGGGTACACACCTCGGGGGGAGATATGCGGATTTATGCCGCGTATAGACCCCCGGGGCCTGAGTTCCACCCTGAGGATATAAGACGGGCCCTGAATTACGACAGCCGCCCAGCTCTGCTGGTCGGGGACCTCAACGCGAAGCATGTCGCGTGGGGCTCCCGACTTAACACAGCAGTGGGCAGGCGGCTGTTAGAAGATGCCGATAGGGGCGACTACTCCGTGGTCGGCCCTGACGAACCCACGCACGTCCCGTCCGCCGCGCGATATCAGCCCGACGTACTGGACGTGTGTGTTCATAAGGGGCTACGGTGCCCCGTAACGATCGAGGCACTGTACGACCTGGGTACCCCCCATCTCCCTATCCTGGTGACACTGGGTATGGGGCTCACCCGGGTTGCGACCTCGCCCCTACGACCGAAGGTCGACTGGGAGCTCGTTAAGAGACGACTGGTCGACCTTCCCGTAATTCAGGACCCCAACACCCCTGAGGGGTCGACGACGCGGCGGTCCGCCTTGTCGACTCCATCAGGGGAGCGATCGACCAGGCGACGACTCTTGTGCCCAGCGGCGGGCCCAGAGGTATACTCCCGGCCCATCTGAAAGCGATCATTCGCCGGAAGAGGGGCCTGAGGAGGCTCTGGGCGACAACTCGTTGTCCCAGGATCAAGCGCGAGCTTAATGAGTTGGAAGCGGAGTTGGCGGCGAAGATTAGCTCCTTCCGGGGCTATGCGTGGGAGGAAAGGATTGAGGAGGCCCGTGAGGACCCCTTTTCCGTGTCCCTCCACCGACTTTGCCGCCAGCTCTCAAATCGGCCTGCCCCCACTTGTCCACTTGTGGACGAGAGGGGCAACCGATGCTTCTCGGCTCAGGCCCGCGCCGATGTCCTGGCCGCAATGCTGGAGCGGCAGTTCGCTCCAAATGACTCTGTATCCTCAGAGGCTGCATTCCACCAATCGGTGGAAGAGAGCGTAGCGAACCTACTCTCCTCCCCGGTGCCACCGTTGGGAGATGATGATTTCATCACTCCCAGCGAATTGCGTCTCTCCATCAAGCGGATGAAGAGGCGCAAGGCGCCGGGTGAGGACGGTATTCCCTCCCTCGCATTCTTCCACTTCCCTGAAACGGTCGTGTCATACATGACACGGCTGTTCAATTCCATTCTGTCCACAGGACACTTCCCGGGAATTTGGAAATTGGGCAAGGTCATTGCCTTGCCCAAGCCCGGCAAGGATAGGAGAAATCCCTCCAGTTACCGTCCGATCACCTTGCTGTCGCATGTGGGCAAGTTGTTCGAGCGGCTGCTGCTGAGAAGGGTGTCGCCGCACATCCTTCTCAGACCCGAGCAATTCGGGTTTCGCAGCGGTCACTCGACAACGCTGCAATTGGTCCGAGTTATGCATCACTTGGCGGATCGGTCCAACGCGCGCCAGTACACGGCCGCAGTCTTTCTCGATATCGAGAAGGCCTTCGACCGTGTCTGGCATGCGGGACTGGTTCACAAGTTGTTGCGGAACACGGACCTCCAGCACGCCTACGTGCGACTACTGGGGTCGTACCTGGAGGGAAGATCCTTCCTTGTCGCGGTCGAGGGCGCCAAGTCGTCGGTGCGCCCAGTCACGGCCGGAGTTCCTCAGGGGAGTGTCCTGGCACCACTCCTCTACGCTCTCTATACCAACGACATTCCCACGCTTGAGGGCAACCTCCAAGCGTGGGAAGCCGACGTGAAGTTGGCGCTGTTTGCCGACGACAGCGCCTACTTCGCGTCATCCAACTTCCCCTCTGCGGCCATTTCGAGGATGCAGAGGCTATTGGACTTACTGCCCCAGTGGCTGGACCGATGGAGGGTCGCGGTCAACGTGGGGAAGACTGCGGCTATCCTCTTCGGTCCGGTCCGCACAACAGTCGTCCCGGGACAGCTCAGTCTCCGTGGCGCTAATGTCGAGTTTAGATCCAGCGTCCGGTACTTGGGGGTCGATATCGACCGGAGTTTGAGGATGACCGCCCACGCCAAATCGGCGTTGGCGGCCGCTCGCTATGCGAGATTCCTCCTCCGGCCGGTGTTAGCCTCCGGGTTGCCGGTCAGGACTAAGCTCGGCATTTATAAGACGTATGTCCGTTCCCGTATCACGTACGCAGCTGCGGCCTGGTATCACCTCATCCCGCAGGTCATGCGGGTGAAGTTACAGGCCCAGCAGAATCTGGCTCTTCGCACGATAGTCGGAGCAGGGCGTTACGTCAGTAATGCCGTAATCGCCCGGGATCTGGATGTGGAGTCGCTCGAGGAGTTCATCCGGAGGCTAGCTCGTAATCTTTACGAGCGGGCTGACGGTGGACCCCACGAGCATCTCCACAATTTAGCTCCCTTGCACGCCAGACCACCTGATGGTCGGGCGCTACCAAGGGAGCTACTAGAACCCCCTTCTATGGTAAGATAGTCGGCTTAACCGGAGTGATATGGGAGTGCTCATAATGAGTGCCCCCATGGGACTGAGCTGTCCACACTCGTCAGTTCCCCCCACATTGTTGGGGTGCCCCCCTTATGGGGACCCATTTCCCACCCCCGTTGGGTGGACCACTCCCCCTTATGGGAAGTGACTATACGTCGGTCCCTCCCCGCGACGGCCTTCCCCTTTTGGGGAGTTCTTAGCGGGTGAGCGCCAAACTAGTGCCGCGGCCCCCCCCCCTCTGAATTGTAGAGGTGGGGCCGCGGCATGGGGCCGGTGGCGGGCCCCTCGTCTGCTGTCTGTTGCCCTGGTTTCTTGTATATAGATGTATATAGTAGTATAGTTAGTTGTAGTTAGTTTAGTTAGAATTAGTTAGATTGTAAGGGAAAAAAAAAAAAAAAAAAAAAAAAAAAAAAAAAAAAAAAAAAAAAAAAAAAAAAAAAAAAAAAAAAAAACCGAAGCCAAGGACAGCAGCCGGCGCCGGGGTGCCACCTCCGCGGGCATCAAGCCGTCGCTTACATCAAGCTCATCGTATTATGTATATGTATATATTTTGTCGATGTGGAGTGCGCCGAACGCGCATACGAACCCTCTTCCCATTCCCCCCTGCATCAACTCACCCCTGCCCTATGTGGTAGGGAGCTTCTGCCCGGGCAGTGGGGTTCGCCCCGAGGCCCGTTCCGTACCCCCGTAAGGGGGTACGACGACCCTTCTTCTTCTTCTTCCCATTTAAACCCCTCGTTATAGAACGGAGATACATAGGGATGTGAATAATGGGCTAGGTCATTTTAGGTGTATTTTTAGGTTCGGTTCATTGGACAGAAAATTAAGATTTCAGTAAAATTTGATATTTGATGATTTTGTTTTTTATTATGGCTATGTCGTGTTATGAAGGATAAAATATCCGGAGAAATCAGCGGAAAAGTGTCAATTTTGGATAGGAAATGTGTGCCTAGCACATGAAGGTATAAAAAAATATTTTGCGTCATTACTAATGCTAAGGCGTATTATAAGTGAGAGTAGATACAATCATCCCTACCAGCTTGGATCGTATAGCAACAGTGACCCCACTTTAAAACAATATACTTCGAAATTGTGTCTCAAGGTGGGTGGCGATGTTTATGCTGGGATGTCTTGTAGGCTCCTCTTAATGTCTCAAAAAGCCAACGGAATATATACCATGAAGTCTATGGGCTTTGGTAAACATTTAACATGAGATTGACTGTGAACTTTCTTCTTTACTCAAGGCACTAGCAAAATTGATAGGCCGGGGACTAGTAATCTTCATCATCAGCCCATAGACGTCCACTGCTGGAAATAGAGATACCAAATAAACTTGACTGAATAAGACCACATTTTTCAATAACGCTATTTGCCTGCTGGCAGACTCACGCCCAAGATTAAGATAACTGCGTTGTCTGCCAAAGAAACAAGGAAATTAAATTCTGAGTCGTTTAAATCAAGTGTGTCAAGACGCAACTGTAGTGCAGCTTGCATTGAACTGTCTGTGGCAGCGTCCGTTCTCATTAGAGCTTGGTCGGAGCCGACATAGAAGCAATCCCGGGGTGCGCTCCCCTTGTATAACAAGAGGATGGCCAGGGACGTCAAAACTTTTGACAGAAATATTAACTAGATAATGTTGCATTTGATTTTGAAGAAGTATTCCCATGTTTTTTGGAACGAAGTTCCTTAAGGGACGATGCGGAGGGGTACTCAAATCGAGAAAAAACGTCCGTAACGTTAGATTTTTATTAGTGAGGCACACAGTGTACGACTGAACTTTGTAATAACGTACAAATTAGTAATGCACACAGAGTACGACTTAACTTTGTAATAATGTACAAAAATAACATATTTTTTTATCATTCATTGACCACGATCTCAGAGCGTTCGTTTGCGCAATACACTAACTCTTATGTAAACAACCGTGAATGAAGTGTACCACAATAAGTTCGCACGTTACCGAATGACCGTGGGTTGTTGCGAGACCTCCAGGTTTATTTTCTTTATACCTCGAATAGAACTTAAAATTAATATTTTTATAATAAGGGACTTCGTTCCTATCCGGTGTCCAACGACACCACACATCTTTTATTATATACATTATTTACGTTACTGTCAAATGAAATCTTTTAGAAAGTGTATACAGAATTGCTTTTGACAACGCGACTTGCTTCCCCGATGTTGTTGTTATGGTTGCGGTTGTCTCTCCTCCTGGCTGAGCCTTTGCTTCAATCATAAAAAAGGTCTTAAGGTACTCTGCTAGTACATAGGGCCCTCACAAGTTGAAGATTGAAGCTTTGTATTTCCGTTTCGTTCCTTTCTTTTTTCAAGCTTCCCCGATGAACGATAAAAATGAAGCATAATAAAATTCAACCGCTAACTTTATAACTTGGCATAGTCACTACCGGTAGACGTAAGTATTGTATACACGAGTAATGCTATCCTTCCTACTTTTACCATAAAACAGTAATGCGTTTTGGATTGAAGGTTAGCACAGTCGTTACACAACAGAACTTAGATTTTGAACGAATTTTTCAAGGTCGGTAACGGCATTTTCGTTGTGATGTCCACGGTCCTCGGTTACAGAAGCCAGATACGGAGATCGTTTTTCTCTCGTCATTTTAGAATGAGCAGTGGAATCAATATTGGTATTCATGATTTAAATTAACTAAGTAACCTTTTGATGAGCTGATTTTCATAACTACTTTTTTTTGATTGCTTAGATGGGTAGACGAGCTCACAGCCCACCTGATGCTAAGTGGTTACTGGAGCCCATGGACATCTACAACGTAAATGCGCCACCCACCTTGGGATATTAGTTCTAAGATCTCAGTATTATTACAACAGCTGCCCCACCCTTCAAACCGAAACGCATTACTGCTTCACGACAGAAATAGGCAGGATGGTGGTACCCACTCGCGCGGACTTCCAAGAGGTCCTACCACCACTAAAAATACTTTAAAATTCTGTGTTAATTTTTCTGCATTAAAAGTATCTTTCTTAATTTGTACAAACCTACCATGTTCCGTAAGCACTAGATACAAAAGCTTGATATAAATCAAGTTCCCAGGCACCGGGAGAGCTTTATTAAGTCTGCGTTAAGCTTCCGTTGCCGGCATCCCTAGACCTCACGTAACGAACACCTCACGTTCATCAACCTTTCATCGATTCCTTTTCTTACACAACATCAATGCAAATCAAACCGAATCTTAGGTTAATGATAATAAAATACAGTTTCGTTTGGTAGCCTCAACAATATTGAATTTGCAAATTTCAAGCTACCAGTTAGATGTGTAGTATGACGTGTTTTTTTTTTATGTACTCAACCAGACTCACTAGTGTTAAATAAATTATAAACCGATAACTTTCTGGTTTCAACAGTTTTACCGACAAATACTTCGACGGATTTTTTAACTATTTTATGTCTGCTTCAGTCACTAATTGCTAATTTCTTCTTCATCATAATTGTAGTGATCAATCCTAATATTCTTTTCTATTAAAATTATTTTATAGGAAAATAATATCAATTTTCGTTTTTTCCTAATAATGCTTTTTTTATTGCTTAGATGGGTGGATGAGCTCACGGCCCACCTGATGTTAAGTGGTTACCAGAGCACATAGACATTTACAACGTAAACGCGGCGGGTACCAATTTTTCTAATGAAATACGTACTCAACAAATGTTCACGATTGACTTCCATGGTGAAGGAATAACTTCGTGTAATAAAAACCAAACCCGCAAAATTATAATTTGCGTAATCACTGGTGGTAGGACCTCTTGTGAGTCCGCACGGGTAGGTAGCACCACCCCGCCTATTTCCGCCGTGAAGCAGTAATGCGTTTCGGTTCGAAGGGTGGGGTAGCCGTTGTAACTATACTGAGACCTTAGAACTTATATCTCGAGGTGGGTGGCGGCATTTACGTTGTAGATGGCTATGGGCTCCAGTAACCACTTAACACCAGGTGGGCTATGAGCTCGTCCATCCAACTAAGCAATAAAAAAAAAACCCACCTTGAGATATTCCCGGCAGATATAAACAGGGTACTCGTACGGACTCACAAGACGTCCTACCACCAGTAATTACACAAATTATATAATTTGCGGGTTTTTATTACACGATGTTATTCCTTCACCGTGGAATTCTAAGACATTGAAGCTCATATCTCAAGCTGTGCGGCAGAATTTACGTTGTAAATAGTCTATAGTCTCCGATAACCACTTAACACCAGGCGGGCCGTGAGCTCGTCCACCCACCAAAGCGATATTATAAAAAAGTCTATCGTGAACATTTTTTCAGTACATATTTAATTAGAAAAATTGGTACCTATCTGCGGGATAAGAACACCGGTGCATCGGAAGCACCGGACGTCTTATCCTTTAGGCCATTACAACTTCAAAGTATAAGTAAAACACGCATACTTCGACTGCTGCTACTTTTCACATACATTTTAGCGTTAATTGTTAATGTCCATCATCACAGCTGCAATAATAGAACAAAAAATCTGGTTTGATTTTTTCGTATTGTAACATCCATACTGAATTTAATTACAATTTTAATTATTATTGGAATTCAACTTTTCATGATATTCGCAAAATTAACTGGTACTTTTCCCGGAATCGGACAAACGATCCATTGTTCACCGACCACATTCAGAGGTGTCAATACGCAGATTGTAAATTTACATTAAAATTTTAACAATGGACTTTCCTGTTTTATTAAAAGCAGTTTATTCAAAAGCTAACCGATAAGTTTTCAAGACAAAAGCCTTTTATAACTGGTTCGCGAGAGCGTCCACCCACCAAGTGTGCTTATAAAAATCCAGACAAAATTTCTAAGCACTCCTGATGAGGAGAAAAAAAACTATCATTCAAAGTTTTGCATTTGCTTTTTTTTAGATCAGATCGATCGAGTAATAATAATAATACTCGTAGTAGCTAGCAATCTCTCATAAAATTTAAATTGCAATAAACTTACGGCTTGGCTCTGCCCCTGGCATTGCTGTTGTCCATGAGTGACGGTAACCACTTACCATCAGGTGGGCCGTATATTAGTTTGTCTACAAAGGAAATAAAAAAAAATCAACTTCAACGTCAAGTCTGCCACCGGTTTTAAAAACCGCGAGTCACTTTTACTTTCTGAGCACCATTAATTCATATTCGGTCTTGGCAATCACAAAAAAGTATACAATATATTGTATTTTTCCATGTAGGTAAAATAATTCGGAATTCACTATAAGCGATAGAAAAGAATTCAGCACACACGGTATTCACAACTACAAGCAATTAACGGATCATTCGAACACGATTCACATAACATAAGATGAAAGATAGCCAATTTATTTTACCTCTCCACCATTGTGACGCGGGAATATATGCGGTACATATCGACGCTTGAAAGGCAAACGTGACTTAGCGACAATGCGTGAACTTTACAGTAGACTAATTTAAAGTTGAAATAACTGAAAAAAAAAAATTAACGAATCTAGCTGTAGGATTGAAATGATTTTAGTAGACCTAGAAATATATATTTTTTGCGCATCGAATATGGTTATTGCCTATCATTTATGTACAAAACAGTAATTGTCGCTTAGTCACGTTTGCCTTTCAAACGTCGATATGAATTAAACATTTGATTTTTTTAAGCTAAGTAGATACTATTTCGTTTTATTCGATAACTATTATTAAAAGTATTTAGTATCTAGGAGTATATAGTTATAGCATGAGTAAGAGTATATAACTCTCTTCTCGTATGTGACTCTGGTGGTAAGACTTCTTGTGAGTCCGCTCGGATAGGTACCACCACCCCATTTCTGCCGTGAAGCAGTAATGCGTTTCGGTTTGAAGGGTGGGGCAGCCGTTGTAACTATACTGAGATCTTAGAACACATATCTCAAGGTGGGTGGCGGCATTTACGTTGTAGATGTCTATGAGCTCCAGTAACCACTTAACAACAGGTGGGCTGTGAGATCGTCCACCCGTCTAAGCTATAAAAATGTGAGCTTTCGATACTCAAAACAGAAGAAAATTCTAGCTTAAGGCTGTTGAATGGCTAACATTGGCTTAGGTGCTAAAAATCGTATCAATTTTTCGCGTACCGATGTTCAAATCTCACTTTTTTATTGCTTATATCGGTGGACGAGCTCACAGCCCACCTGGTGTTAAGTGGTTACCGGAGCCCATAAATATCTACAATGTAAATGCCGCCACCCACATTCAGATATAAGTTCTAAGATCTCAGTATAATTACAACGGCTGCCCCGCCCTTCAAACCGAACCGCATTACTGCTTCACGGCAGAAATAGCAGTACGTTATGGTACCTACCCGTGCGGACTCATAAGAGGTCCTACTACCAGTAAAAAGGTGCTAAGCTAAGACTTTGAATTCACTTTGAGAGTGGGTAGCAGCATTCTCTTGACACGAGGTAAACCACGAACTTCATCTACCAATGTAGAGCAATAAAAAATACAGGACCTGTGATTAACATAAAATAATTATAGTAAACAAACATTTTATTAGCATCAAAAACCTATTACGATGAAGCCACATGATATAATCCTCGGAGGATGACGAGACTGTTCCATACAAAGCAATGAGATGGTAACAAATGACCGCTGACCTCCAAAGAGTAATAACACAAATCGCTTTGGCCGTCTGTACACGTATTACGTAAAGCACCATGTACTTATAAAAATTCAGTATCTCAAATATAGGGTAATATGAAACGTAATTAAAGAATTCCCTCGTTAGGTTGGGCTGAGTGTGATAGTCTAACGAGAAATATGTTCACGAGTACTCACGGTTGACAATTACCAAATTTGTGACTAATTGGCTACAATTTTGCGAGCTCTTTTTTTTTATTGCTTAGATGGGTGGACGAGCTCACAGCCCACCTGGTGTTAAGTGGTTACTGGAGCCCATAGACATCCACAACGTAAATGCGCCACTAACCTTGAGATACAAGTTCTAAGGTCTCATGTATAGTTACAACGGCTGCCCCACCCTTCAAACCGAAACGCATTACTGCTTCACGGCAGAAATAGGCAGCAAATAGCTCACATTGAAACAAAGATGAAGTCTTCGCTGGCTACGAAATCGTCCTGGCGTAAATGATAAGGCTTGCTCACAAACGACTTCTAATATGACGAAGAAACGACGTCTTGTAACATAAATTAAACAAATAGGATTTATGTTAACTGATATCGGGGTGTGTTGGAAGTACATGTGAGTAAGTACCACCATCCTGCCAGCGCCACGGTCCTGTTTATTCCTATCAAGAATCATTCAGGTGGCTGGTTATGAAGAATGGGACAGCCGCAATACAATACAACTAATACTTTGAAGTAGTATCGCAAATTGAGGTTGGCATACACGTTCTAATGTCTATGGGTTGCGGTAACCACTTATTGTCATTTAGGCCGTAACTCCGACCAGTAAATACTAGGGTAAATTTTGAACCCACTGAGAGCGACTTCTCCCACCACATTTACGCTAACCAAGTTTCAATTTAATACTAATATACTTAAATGAAACTCGTGGTTACGTCTAATCTAATTACATTAGAGTGATTATAAGCATGTGATTCAAGATAATATTACATGATCTTTTTCTATTCTGCTATCAATCTGATGATTATTTTCTTTCTCGACTTTCAGTAATTCCAACCTCAAGGTCCTTTAGCTCCGCCATACTGTTTTCTGTCTCTCACTGATCGCTAACAATAACTTAGCGCGTTTATCACGAATTAGCACTGCTTTTTTAATTTTAGACGCTTTTGTCACGTCCAATATTTGTATCAATTAAATTTTAAACTCAATCAATAAATTTAGATATTTTATTAAAAAAATCAATACTCTCTGAAACCAAGAAAAACAGGACACAAAAACTAGTTCCTTCCCGTAATTATAACGAAATCAAGGAGGGCGATACGGTTTTATCAGTTGCCTGGTATAAGGGTGGATGCAGAGGGTCTCCATGGCTTATCGCAGGGGGCTTAAGAATAGGGTGCGCATAGTCACGGAACGACCCCATGACAGATGTAAGGGAGGGAATGATTGAACGACGCGTCGTGAGGTTTATGTTTGGTCGAAATTTTGTGAATTGATTTTTGTACTTCAGCGAGATTCCATAGAGCTAAGAGTCTCAATCGAGGAGGGCCAAATTCAAATTGACAAAATGTTAAGTTTTTTTTAAATTTTATGTGAGTATTTTTTATAACGATCAACTTAGTTTTTGACGAACGTTTTTTATTACATCTATTTTATTTTAGAATAGTATTTTTATCAATTTGGCCAGAGCAGAGGAGCAGAGCTTATTCGTACTACCTAAAACCGTTGTGTTTATCCGCAGAGTATTGCAGTGTAAAAGTATACAGGATGTAGATACAAAAGGTCGCGTCATTTGTAAAACAAGTTCATTTTGTTATTGCTTAGATGGGTGGACGAGCTCACAGTCCGCCTGGTGCTAAATAGTTACTGGAGCCCATAGACATCTACAAAGTAAACGCCTCCAATCACCTTCAGATATGACTTCTAAGGTATCAGTATTGTTACAACGGTTGCCCCACCCTTCAAACCGATACGCAGAGTGGTGGTACCTATCTGTGCGGTCCTACCATCATTTCAGCTCAGTTTTGATAGTGAGTTTTACAAACACAAATAATACACCAATATTTTTGTGCAATAGACATAGATTCAGTTAAAAAGACAAAGCTTACACGTCGCCATACGGATATTACCGATGATAAAACATAATTTAGGACGATCGTCTTTCGCCGTAAACCCGATCCAAACTCGGCGTGCAGGTTAGCAGGCACGCTACGCCCCGCGCTACGTAGTCGAATAAATTACGTTTGGATATTCAAATTACATTATTCTGTTTTAAAATAAGAAACGTATTGTGTTAAAATTTTAGTTTGAATTTTTCTTATCATTTTCGTGTCCTCAAAATTGAATTATCAAAGCGCGTCTGTAGTTTCCAATCAATGAAATTTGTTCACAAACTCGCTTGATTATGAAGTTAATTATTATAATAAATAAATAAATTGATTCTAGGTAAACATAAGAAATGCTTTTGCCCCCAAGCCTTCCATTTTTTTTTAAGGCTGGGGAATTCTTTTACTGATACCCCGCCGAAGGGGTAACATACTAGACTATGTCAGACTCCGGTGCTTCTAGCGAAGAAGAGGCAGAAGAGGAAGACTGAGGTCCTCCTCTTCTTCAATTTCCTTCTACTACTACACTCTGAGAAAGATGCGTAAGATACGCCCTGAAGAAACGTCTACCGACTAAACCCCATCGAACTCTGCCACACTGGATAGAGGAAACCTACGTTACTACATAGTGCGCGCTGAAAGTCTGCCTTCGTCGGTACCCGTCGTGACGATAGAACCGGATTTCTTCACCGGCAAGATCCCGAAAAACGTCGTCTTGGGAGACGCTTAGAAATTCAAAACCTGCAGATATTCTGGTGCTGCGATGTTCTTCAGCAGCTTATAAATACACTTAATCCCATAGTCCAAGATTAACAGTAGTACCTATCTAGTAATGCATGTGTACAGGTAAAGCATGAAATCTCGCATAGCAAGGAACAAACAATGTGTCTATCTGCCACAAAGTCTAATGCGGTTCAATTCTAAGGACCAATGTATTTAAAATAGCTAACGTTGGGAAATCTAGCAAAGTGTGATGCCTATAGACTATGATTACAGTTTAAGCTCAGAAAAGCCGTAAACTTGATATCCATGTGAACTAATAAAGTAATAATAAAGATCTCACGTGTGACATTAAAAATGGATAAACATTATATTCTCTTGCAATGAATCAGATTTATAAGCAAAATTGAGTGAGCTTCGAACGGCATTCCTGCATGTGTTTAACTTAAAACTAAATGCGATATCCCGATAGCGCTTTTCAGTTCGTAACCTGAAGACGAGTGTGATCAGAAATGAGAAAAATAAAAGTGTACCAGGGGCGGGGGTTGAATGGGGGTCGCCTGCGCGGCGCCTGCCCCTCACCCCTCGCGCACCCCTGCACCAGTCAGATCCTACCCTCGAGACGTGAACACGTTTTCAAACGTTTTTCATACGCACAGAAGCAAACCGTATGTATATATAAATGTGAAAGTGCGGAAGTGTCTTATGCTTTGCTGTACGATAAAGTGTTAGATGTTCTGTGAAAGTAATTGTTCTTTCTAAACAAAAAGGATTCGCCTTTGTTATGATTTCCACGTGAGTAATACTCAATATTCTAGGTACAGTTATATTATGCATCAAATAATGATCATAGTAATAAGTAAGAAGCGGGAAAAATTAAGTCGAACAATTTTAAGAAACTGTGTATTCTTTACTATGTTATTTTTGCTCGTGAATCAATTTGTTTGATCACTAGTAAAAAAACCTATTTATTTATCTTTTAAACATTAGCATAGTTATTAAATGAAGAGTACTAAATCTTCCATACCGCTAAATAGCTACTTCGGTACTGGGAATTCCTGAAAACATTTTTACTGTCAAAACTTTTACAGTTTTTTTACGGCGGTTTGTGAGCTGAGTACGCAATAGTTATCATGTGGTCTAACGAGCTTAAGTTATCATGAGATAACACTGATTTATAAAAGTTTCAGGACATTCCTCTGCATCACAAGAAAATTGATATTGATGAACATTTGATTTTGTTTTATTAAACTTCTGCTCTTCACATCCGAGAAAAGTTGTGTCATAATCACACGAAGCTCTACCGCTCTTCATTTTGTGTTCATTTTCTTTGACAATTTTTCTATTAAAGTTTTCTTACATGTACCTCTATTTTTTAAGCTTAAGGACTTAAGGACTCAAGGACTTTTCTTCAAGAAACCGCAAATACTATCCTCCTACTAAAAACTTAATGATGTTGCTTTACCCAAAAAGCAAGGAAACTTTTAAAGTCTCAAAAGGTATTGATTCTCTTGCCCAATAATTACTCAGAAACGACCAGCATATTTTCTGGTGATAGGTTCTATATAAACCAACACGGGTAGGTACTACAATGCTGTATATAGCTGCAACGAAGCAATAATGTGCTTTGGTTTGCAAGAACGAAGGCCGTTATACAATAAAGTTCAGATCTCAAATTTATATCTTAAAGTTAAAGGCAGTGTTCATCTTATCCCTGTGGTCTACAGGAACCGCTTAGTACTACCTTTTTTTTATTGAATAGCTGGATGGATGAGCTCACAGCCCACTTGGTGTTAAATGTTCACTGGAGCCTATAGACATCTACAACTTAAATGCGCCACCCACCTTGAGATATGAGTTCTATGGTTTCAGTATAGTTACAACGGCTGCCCCACCCTTCAAGCTGAAACGCAGTACTGCTTCACGGCAGAAATAAGCGGAGTGGTGGTACCTACCCGTGTGGACTCACAAGGGGTCCTACCACCAGTAAAGCTACCACCAGTAGCTGGACCTTGAAGTCATTGTCTTGAGCAATAAGAAACACTAAACCTTTTGTTGTACACCAGAGCCACTATGTTGTCTCTTTTTGCAGCGAAGGAATTATGCATTTTACCCTGATGTCCAGGATTCTCGTTATAACGGTATTTAAGAGCCCAATGTTACATAAGAAGGTCGACAGTTGTTCCAGATTTGATGTTTTAACACTCAAGATATATTATGATAACGAAATTGACCCATGACAACAATTGCTTCTGCTCAATCGAAAAACAATAATATAGAATACTAGCTGTACCCGTCCGCTTTGCTGGGCATTTAAAATTAACATTATTATTTCTCACCCCCACAAAGATTCTCATCATTAACGCCCCCGCAACTGGTGTAGGGTGGCCAACACTCATATAAATATTAGCTTATCCATTAAATACATGTATTTTCTACATGGATACCAAGTTTCAAGTCAATCGGATGCACGGTTCAGTAGTTATAACGGAACATCCGTAAAAACCACTGTATATTTATATATTAGTATAGATTGCCAGTATTCGCTTCCCTATAGCGTTTTCCGATATAACCAGTGAAACAATTAAAGATACGTTTCCTTTGCATTTCAATTATCATGCAATTAAGCAGTCGAGCTGGAACTTGGAGAACGCAAATTCCTTTGCGTTCAACGGTGCACTCGCTGTTAATTTTCTACGCTGTACAGTGGACTACAGTAATGGGATACTCATTTACGGGTCCTTTATTTTTGTACTCAACTGTACTTGTGGTGTTTTTTTTATTACTGTCGATGGTTGAAGAGAGCACCGTCCACCCCTTGTTCAGCGGTTAAGAGAGTCCATGTATAGTCAGAATGTGAACGCCATAAAGTGTCTTCATAATTATGACAGGAAAGTAAACCTCCCAAATAAAACCTCCTAAATAATTAAGACAGTAAGTAAATCTCAGCATCATCATTCTTCTGCCCTCCTCCCAGTCTCCTGGGGTTGGCGCAACATATTTTCTCCTTCCATACTCCTCTATCATATACCATTTCTTCGCCCACTCCCCTCTTACACATATCGTCTTTTTTTTAAATTGTTTATATGGGTGGACGAGCTCACAGCCCACCTGGTGTTAAGTGGTTACCAGAGCCCATATACATCTATAAAGTACATGCCACCACCCACCTTGAAATATGAGTTCTAAGGTTTCAGTATAGTCACCACGGCTGCCCCACCCTTCAAACCGAAACGCTTTACTGTTTCACGGCAGAAATAGGCAGGATGGTGGTACCTACGCGTGCGGACTCACAAGAAGTCCTACCACCAGTAATTACGCAAATTATAATTTTGCGGGTTCGATTTTTATTACACGATGTTATTCCTTCACCGTGGAAGTCAATCGTGAATAATTGTAATTGTTGTTGTCTTTCACGCAATCTATCATTTTTTTCTTAGGTCTACCTCTTCCTTCCATATATCTCATTGACTTAAAAAAATTGAGAAACCTCCCTAGTCATAAACTATAAATACATCGCGTGTATCACGTTTAAAGAAAAGCAAGAAAGGTTTATTTAAAACATATTCCTGTACCGTTATTAACATTTTACAAACATAATGAATATATGAATTTAAACAAGAAAGAATAGTGTTTGTTTGAGCCTTTAAAAATGAACGGACGTAATTGATTAACACGATTTATTTGCTCAACGATATCAGCGCACGCTATGTACCTGAATGAAACGTTGCTGGCACGGAAATTATATTTTATTACGACTGTTTTGTTTCGTGTAAAAAAATAATCAATAATACTAAATTCCGTGATACATCTAGACGCGAATACGAAGGCGACCTTGATTCATGACGATTAAGTCTAAATTGCATTGTACAAAGGTTATCCGATGCTGTTTAGCGGTAGAGATACCCTGGAGATCCACAATACGCCCTACCATATCAGTCATACCACCAGCCCAAGTAAATAAGTCAGTAAGACAAAAAAATCCATTATGAATTATTATGACTACTTCTTCGTTTTTCGTCAGTTGTAATAGTGTCAAATAAAGTACAGAATGCAAGTGTTATTTGAATTCTAACTCATTTAGGCTGACTTCAGAGAAACATACGCTTCACGGCTGATGTTATATAAATTGGCTAATTTGCTCAAACACAGAAAAGCGTGAATACTACCCTGCCGATTAGAAAGTTGTTCGTAGGTGTAATTGAACCTAAATTCCTACCAAAATGAATGGTTCAAGTGAGGTCTGCGAAGAAAAAAAAACTATACACCTGATTGAAATTTTTATTTTATTTTATTGGAACGAAGTTCCTTACGGCAGGCTTGGAGGGCATAGGGATTTTGCTGCGCGACCGAACTGAAAAAAATGTGATAGTAAAACCGTAAGAAAAAATCCGTGGAAAAAAGTGGGTGGAATAAAACCGTTAAATGAGACGCGCGCAGGCGCGACAGTCGCATACACAAGCGAGTAGTGTATAATACCTTTCTCTTTCTCCCTCTTTCTTTTCGTTCTCCCATCCCTTCTCTATTTTGTAATTATTTCTATTTCTATGTAATTTTATGTTGTCAAACAAAAATAAAGAGACATATTTTGTTATTTTAATTGATAATTTGAATTACGATTTTATTTTTATTTTACGTAATTTATTATTTCCTAAAATACTGAATTTCCTAAATACTTTCCCGTACTTAAATAAAAACTAATCAGCAAAATTTAAGAGAAAAACCAAGAAAACCTACATAAAATTGAGCACCATTTCTTTTTTTGCAAATTGTGTCGATTCTACATTAGCCGAAAGAACTTCGTTCCTACCTGGTGTCCCACGACACAACATCTTTTTTTTATTCCTTAGATGGGTGTACGAGCTCACAGCCCACCTGGTATTAAGTGGTTACTGGAGCCCATAGACATCTACAACGTAAGTGCGCCATCCACCTTGAGTTATAAGTTCTAAGTTCTCAGTATAGTTACAACGGCTGTCCCACCCTTCAAACCTTCACGGCAGATAAGTATTTCCACAATATATACTTATGTACGTTGTACATACATATATTATGTGCCAGGTTACGAAATTAATATCGCTGGAACGAACAATTAGAAGCGAACCGATATTAGTGTTTGGAATTAATGTAATCTCTTTGTAGAAGTACAGAGCCGCGGTTTCGCCGTGGTCGCGCCGGAATCACGTTATGTATTTTCCGAAAATACGCTTGTGTTTTTCACTTATTTGTAGTTCCGATTCAACTTCTTTTTTTACCAAATTTGATAGCCTTGAGAGGCTATTATTTCAGCATAACCTTAAACCTAACGACGTTGCTAACACGAACCCCAGCAAGAGCCGTGCTTCGCAGAATCTACCACCGGATCGAAACCGCGACCCACTGAGAAGAAGTTTTGAAGTCGTCGTGGCCTAAAGGATAAGACGTCCGGTGCATTCGTATGTAGCGATGCACCGGTGTTCGAATCTCAGGCGGGTACCAATTTTTCTAATGAAATACGTACTCAACGGATGTTCACGATTGACTTCCATGGTGAAGGAATAACATCGTGTAATAAAAACCAAACCCGCAAAATTATAATTTGCGTAATCACTGGTGGTAGGACCTCTTGAGAGTCCGCACGGGTAGGTACCACCACCCCGCCTATTTCCGCCGTGAAGCAGTAATGCGTTTCGGTTCGAAGGGTGGGGTAGCCGTTGTAACTATACTGAGACCGTAGAACTTATATCTCGAGGTGGGTGGCGCATTTACGTTGTAAATGTCTATGGGCTCCAGTAACCACTTAACACCAGGTGGGCTGTGAGCTCGTCCATCCAACTAAGCAATAAAAAATAAAATAAAAGATCCGGCGAGAAGCTCAGTAGGCTGTATTTGTGGGTTAGTTTACTCGTCGAGCCCTTCGTCGCAAGCTACGGCTTCGACGAGAACGATGACCGGAGATCCAACGTTTATTAGCAGCTGACATTGTCAATTCAGAGAGAATATCGATTAATGATTGCAAAAGATACGTCAAGTAACTTATATTCATTAATTTTTAAAATGTCATTTTGATTAGCGGGTACACGTTTCAAGCTCTCGTTGGATGATAAAGCCATTTAAATCGTCCCTTTTTTATTTTTTTACATGAAAGAAGGATTACTGGTGGCCCGAAGGCAAATCGTCCGTAAATGTTCATAAGTCGGTGCCTGCTACTAACCTACAAATTACAAATTGGTTTTCCAATGTCCATAATTATGTAGAGACGACATTTATTCTTTAATTCTATTGTTACTGGCATAGACAGTTAATTTTTTTATAGCGATTCAGCTCACGGCCCAATACATATACAACGTGTCCCAAAATTCAACGATAAGCCGTAAGGTGTGTATGGTCGGGTCAATAAGCACCCATGGAAAAATAATAAAAAAACAGCACTTTTTTTTCCAAACTTACATTAATTTTTTTGAAAAATGTTGTAATTTGATACCCTGTGATTAGATACTGTGGTTAAAAATGTGAACATATCCTTAAATTTTTCTGTATTAGCTACCTAAGTAACATGAATATTAATGGCAGTTAAATTGCAAATTTAAGAATATTTTAAATTTTAATCAACTTTCACATACTACTATATAAAAAAAATGTATAAAATGTACTATGGCACGTTATTACAAAAGCTAGTGCAACTCATCACAATTCTAGAACGGTGCAATACTATGAGAACACTTGTAAAAATTCTAAAAATTCTCTTATCAAGACACAAAAAGGATTATTTAGCTTAGTTTTTGAAAACATTACCTACTGTTCAAAACTCACTCATGAAAGTTATTCCTCAACTAATTTTGACAGTATTAAAAATCAGAAGAAGAACCATTTAAAAAAATTACAGTTGGGACACGTTTACAAAGACTTAAAACAATGACTCACGCACACCATGTCCACGACTACCTTCTCTCACGAACGCCACCGATCGAATGAATGTTTCGAGCAAAGGCGTTGCTATTTATAGGCACCTGGCGCGATGACGTGACTCTCGCCCCACCGCCTGACGTCACTGAGTAGAGGGGCCGAGTAGTGACAAATTCTCTAACACGGCCTCTCCTGACAGCTGAACGGCCTCGTCAGCTAGGTTCCCTTCAGGCTGGTCTCCCTCGACCACCCCAACCTGGTCTTCCTGCTCCTCTTCAACACGATCACCATGGGACTCATTCTCATTGGACAAGTGCCCATTGTGTTCATCGTCATTCAAAACAGAAAACTCTTAGTAAGCTGCTCAATGTTTGTTCTTGCTATTATTAGCAGTCACCCACTCCAACCAGACCACAAGTGTGCACATCCAATAACCACTATCGGGGTTTTTAGAGGGCAATATCAACTACGAAGCGTTGCCACAATGTCGGGGCAGAACAACAGCCACAATGTCGGGGCATTGCCACAATGTCGGGGCAAAACAACAGCCACAATGTCGGGGCATTGCCACAATGTCGGGGCAAAACAACAGCCACAATGTCGGGGCACAAAAACAGCCACAATGTCGGGGCATTGCCACAATGTCGGGGCATTGCCACAATGTCGGGGCAAAACAACAGCCACAATGTCGGGGCAAAACAACAGCCACAATGTCGGGGCAAAACAACAGCCACAATGTCGGGGCATTGCCACAATGTCGGGGCAAAACAACAGCCACAATGTCGGGGCATTGCCACAATGTCGGGGGTTTGCCAGGATTCTGTAACACGGCCCCGCTTTCGACGGCGAGGCGTCCCCGACCGCTTCATCCCTCAGCAGAAGCATATCTCCTCCAGCTACGTCAGAGCTTGCATCAACAAGGTCACCCTCTGCAACGTAACAAAAAAAATTACACCCAGACCTCAATCCCTACTACAGACGCAAGCGTGCACTCGTACATCTGCAGCGAGGACGAGCCAAAGATAAACATTTGAAGTGAGAAGAATAGATATCGCACAACTGTCCCAAACTGCGCAATTTGAAACACCTGCACGATTCCTTTACTGAGTTAGCCGGTACAGGAAACGTCTAAAACAGTAGCGCGCTGTTGTCGGCAATATTCACCGATACAGATACTGAACATTACAGACACAACACAGCTGAACAGTAGGGACGCAAGATCCGGCCGAATCCGCATCTACCATACTGCTCAAAAAAATAAACGGGAAGTAAAGCACCGTCGTGCCCACCTCAACCTCAAAAATGGGAAGTAAAGCACCGTCGTGCCCACCTCGACCTTCACATATTAATTTCGAAGAAAAGGCTGCATGTCACCAGGGTCCACTCGTAAGGATGATGTGGAAGCAGGGCAGCCGTCCCAGCTCCAATCTGCTCACACGATGCGAGGCTGCACCACGTGTGGCGGGCGTCCCGCTCGACCGTCCTGATAGATAATCCGTTGGGTAGTCCGCAGCAGCAGGCCGCAGACTAAGCGACATCGCCCTCTGCGTCACTGCCAGTCGTACGGCACCGTGAAGTTGGCGGCTCGCGAGCATCACGTGCAGTGTGCACACGAGCAGTACGTGCGGTATGCACGCCAGAAACAGGCGAGCGCTCGCAGTTACGGCACGCGAGCAGTGCGCGCAGTCTGCACGCCAGAAGTGAGAGAGCGCGCGCAGGCAGCAGTACGCGAGCAGTGCGCGCATTTTGCACGCCAGAAGTAGGCAAACGCGCACAGTTACGGCACGCGAGCAACACGTGCAGTATGCACGCCAAAAGTAGATGGGCGCGCGTAGGCAACGGCACGTCGCTTGCGTGCTACTGCCGCAGGAACCATTGAGGGGCCCGAGCTGGCGACAATGCCCGTGAGGCACCATCCTCACCATTGGGTAAGGTCCACGGATTGAGAAAAGTATGAAAGCATCAAAGTAAGCAGTAATTGTAAAACAAAACAAAGTTCAGAGTTTTACTCTACTGTGGGCTATTTGAGTCCTTTATCCCACTTCTGATATTAAAAATCAGAAGAAGAACCATTTAAAAAAATTACAGTTGGGACACGTTTACAAAGACTTAAAACAATGACTCACGCACACCATGTCCACGACTACCTTCTCTCACGAACGCCACCGATCGAATGAATGTTTCGAGCAAAGGCGTTGCTATTTATAGGCACCTGGCGCGATGACGTGACTCTCGCCCCACCGCCTGACGTCACTGAGTAGAGGGGCCGAGTAGTGACAAATTCTCTAACAACAGTTATATTGACTTTTCATTAGCAACTTAGCACTACTTTTTACTGTAAACAAGCGAACGAGCTCCCAGCCCACCTCTTGTTAAATGATTGCCTGAGCATCTATAATCGTAACTTGAATACGTGACTGCCTTAAGGCCAGAGTTAAAATCATTTTGTAGCTCTTCAAACGACAACCCAACTACTTATTTTTTAATTGCTTAGATGGGTAGACGTGCTCACAGCTCACCTGGTGTTAAGTGGTTACTGGAGCCCATAGACATCCACAACATAAATGCGCCACGCAAACCGAAACGCATAGTAATGCGTTTAAGCTGCTATAAGCAGTAGCTTCACGGCTGAAGTAGCCAGGGTGGTGGTACCCACCCGCGCGGACTCACAAGAGGTCCTACCACCAGTAATAAAATTACTTAGTGATATCGGGTAGGCTACAACTTTATGCCTGACTACATAATCTTGAAACGTTAACAAATACTGCAATTCAAAGTATTTACACAATCTTCTTCTTTTTCTCCACCTTACCCCACTAAGTGGGATCGGCACAGCAAATTTTTCTCTTCCATTCTCTTCTATCAGCCATCATCTCAACACTCACTCCTCTCTCTCTCTCATATCGCCATTCACACACTCCATCCATGTCTTCTTCGGTTGACCTCGTCCCCTCTACCTTGCACTACCATTTCCATATCTCCTAGTCACGTGAATCTTCTCTCTACGCATCACATGTCCATACCACGCTAACCGTCCGGTCTTTAATTTGTAGATGACCGGGGCTACTTTCACACTTCCTCTGATATACAAAATATACATAGAATAAAATTCACAACACAACCGAACCAGATCCCAGTTGCAAGAGGAGAATAACTCAATTGTTTGATTTTATATTCAATCGGCTTACAATTTACTTATGGCTTAATATGAACCCGCATGCGTAGGTACCACAACTCCACCTGTTTCAGTTGCGAAGCAGTCATGCGTTCTAATTTAAAGGGTGGGACTGCCGCTATACAACATTTGGGAGTTCGACTTCAAGCATCAAGGCGGGTTCGCGTTGTGAGATCTATCGATTCTAGTCGTGAGTTTGTCTGATCGTAAAGTAAATAAAAAGATCATAAAAATGAGCCTTATGCAAATAAGCTTGTGACACAAAATCAGATATTTATTTTATCGTAATGTTCGTCATTCGAATATATTGATAAAGTTCTATTGTGGATAGTTGTTTCGTGAAATTCTCGTAATTGTATTGTCGTGAACATATCTTATTGTGAGCAGCGTGCTAATAAGGCTTCTAATCTGAAATCAGTAATAAATATCGATAGTTTATTCATAGGAAACTTCTTTCTTTTATTTATGACAACACATTGTGACATGGCTTTCGTTTGATCCATAACCATACAGCGAAACATCACAGTCGCCCGAATGAAATTGTAAAATATTCAAGACGTGAGAAAGAGTAAATTAAAAATAAACGCGATTTTTTTATTTATTGCTTAGATGGGTGGACGAGCTCACAGCCCACCTGGTGTTAAGTGGTTACTGGAGCCCATAGACGTCTATAACGTAAATGCGCCACCCACCTTGAGATATAAGTTCTAAAGTCTCAAGTATAGTTACAACGGCTGCCCCACCTTTCAAACCGAAACGAATTACTGCTTCACGGCAGAAATAGGCAGGGTGGTAGTACCTACCCGTGCGGACTCACAAGAGGTCCTACCATCACCGAAAATAAACCATAACGGTATTTTTAATTATATCTATGGCTGGCAACAATCGAGTTTAACTTTTTGTTGTTGAATCTCCTGTATGTCATCTTAAATTTATTGATTGTTTTTTATTTATTTATTTCTCTAGTGTTTTCATTTGGTTATATTGGTGAGGACCTTTGATTGGCCTTTTGTTTCTATTATTTATTATATTATGTTGAGTTGGCTGTTGGTTCTCTTTGTAATAAATAAATCTATCTATATAGGTATATATAAAAATGAATTGCTGTTCGTTAGTCTCGCTAAAACTCGAAAACGGCTTGATCGATTTGGCTAATTTTGGTCTTGAATTATTTGTGCAGGTCCAGAAAAGGTTTACAAGGTTAGATAAAGATTCTCGCGCAGATCTGCTGGAAGAGATTTCTTAAAGAAATAAGCAGTGCCTTTGTACATAATTTTCCTATTACTCTGTTTTCTTTTTTGTGTGTACATAAATACATAAAAATGGATATGAAAAGGTTCGGAATTAAATAAAAATAACAATTTTGTTTTTCCTTTGATGTGTCCCCCGTCGGACGAATTCCTTTTGTTTGTTTTAGGTTTATTTTATACATTATCGATTGAGGCATTATGAAGTCTGCCGGGTCAGCTAGTAAATAAATAAAAATATTATATTCGGAAATTGTAATAAAACAGCAATACGGGATTACCGCAGGGACTTATTCTAGAAGACTATTCTTCTATTATTCTTACTCAGGAACTCATTCTGATTATTCACACTCAGAAAAATATTGCGCAGTATATCCAGTGCTATGCGAGTATTAGAGCCAACGTCTAAGAGCAAGCGGAGTAATTTACATTTTCGCGTCTACGCTAAGGCGACAGCTTAACACCAAATGTCGTGTAGTCAAGTGCTCGGGAACGCAGACTTATTTTCCTGTCCAAATCTTCTATACGGCTTTGTGTCTACCTAAAATCTTTGTAAATATTTTGCGTATACAGATTTAGAAAAGAGTAAACCCTGATTGTAAAAACTGAGACCTTTGAACTGTATAGCTATAACGGCTGCCCCGCCCTCCAAACTGAAACGCATTACTGCTTCACGGCAGAAATAGGCAGGGTGGCGGTACCTACCCGTGTGGACTCACAAACACACTTCCAATGCTGATCAATTATTTCTTTACAATACAAAACTTCCTAGAATAGTGAGCAATAAATGCAAGAGTATTTTCAAAGTTAATCACCAATTCTCAGACTTAGTATGTGCTGTTGGGCTAGAGAGCATAGATTGTGGTATCTACCCGCGTGGACCCACAAGACGTCCTACCACCAGTAATTACGCAAATATAATTAACTTTGCGAGTTTGATTTTTACTACACTTTGTTATTCCTTCACTGTAGAAGTCAATCGTGAACATTTGTTAAGTACATAATTATTTCATTAGAAAAATTGGTTCTTGCCAGCGGGATTCGAACACCGATGACGGTCACTAGATACGAATGCACCGGACGTCTTATCCTCTAGGCCACGACGACTTCAATTTGATTCGATCGATTCGATGATTTCAATTGATTAAAACTTTTGGTTTTTAGCTGAGCTGTGACTGCGTCTAGATATCTGTGTGATTTCTGTGGAGCCGTTACAAACTTTTCGATGTAAGCCGACAGCGCTGATTTATTAATAATAGCTTAATTTTTAATTGATACTCTAATGAGGGCAATAATGGAGCCGTCGAATCAACTAGCCGCTATAGAACGTGATGTGCATTTAAAATTAATTGTACACAAACTAGTTAAAACGTGATCAGAATCATATTAGTTAAGTTATACATAATTATACTTGCTTGCTGCTAATTTTACTGCTTGAGATACAGCTTTTATCACCTAGTTCAAGCACAGATGCAAATTATGATTGTGTTTCTACTTCTATGTTAACAATAAATAAATAAATTGTGACCTGGTTACGTACTGTGTCTTTTTTATTTGTTCACTATCGGAACAACACTATAGTACAAGGCATAATAGAGAGCATCAAACATTTACTCTTTCTTCGATGCTGAAACAAAGGTTTTCGTTTGAGATTACCAAGTGAAATCACAGGTAGTGCATTTATAGGTTGTGGGGTTGAAATAAGCAGGGGAGGCATCCGCGTGACACGACAAAAGTGTACCCGGATAACCTTTTTACTTATAGTTTTTCTGGGCGATAGGATAAAAACCGAACGATCATATAAGTACCTATTTACTGTGATTGATAAATGAGCTCATGGCCTACCCAGATGGTCAACGGTAATTGTGGCCGATTGGCACCACAGTCCTGGCGTCTATCTTCATACATAAGATGTCTCAATTATATTGTCCTGGTCACCGTTCTGCCTATTTCTGTTGCAAAGTGGTCTTGCGTTAGATTTGATAAGTAAGACACCCGTTATCCAATACCATGAAACCTCCGATCTAATGTTTCAAAGTGAGTAGAGGCATGCCAGTTGTATTGGCTACGAACGACAGGAATTTCCACGAAGCCAATCATGCCAGTCATGAGCTAATTTGCTTATTGATAGAATTACAAAACAACATATCTATCGAGAAATTAATCATTAATATAGGAATATCGACTATAAGATTTTACAACTAAAAACATGGGTCCGCTTAGTTTGTATAATTTTTATTTTTTGTCTTTATAAGCAGACGAACATACAGCCCATCTGATGGTAAGTGGTTACCGTCGCTTATGGAAGTCAGTAATGTCAGGAGCACGGCCAAGTCGCTGCCTACCACTAATATATAATGACAAATATGTATTTTCTAGCAGACACAATACATTAGATAAAATAATGGGCACAGCTTTTAACTAAAAATGATCTGTGAAGTAAACCTTGTTTGTTTTTAATGCTTGAAAAATTAGTCTTTAACTTGAATCGATTTGTCACTATCCTTATTTACAAAAGCACGATAGAAGAATTCAACGAATCTTTCTGAGCAGTATTTCAACGGTAACAATAGACGTCTTCTATCTAACAGCTTATTCCGCGAACGGGTTCCGCTCTATCGCCAAGTATTTACCTAAGCATTTTAGGTGCTCACAATTTATGTAAATTGTATTAGGTATAAACAATTTTGCGAGAATATCGGGCCCGCTCGACGTTCCGGCAAGCGCATTATAGCCCAATTATCACGGCATGTTGAATATTTATAGGCATTTTGCATTACACAAATAAGTCGCGGGTATTTTGGGAAATGTTTTCACATTTGGTGGTAGGACCTGTTGTGAATCCGCGCGGGTAGGTGCCACCACCCTGCCTATTTCTGCCGTGAAGCAGTAATGCGTTTCGGTTTGAAGGGTGGGGCAGCCGTTGTAACTGTAAGCCGTTGAGACCTTAGAACTTACATCTCAAGGTAGGTGGCGCATTTACGTTGTAAATATCTATGGGCTCCAGTAACCACTTAACACCAGGTGGCCTGAGAGCTCGTCCTCTCATCTAAACAAAAAAAAAACATTTGATTGACTGACTGACTTGGCGGTCCAGTTGTTAGCGGCCCTGACTGTTGTGTTAATCGAGGTTAAAGAACCTCAAAAGCTAAATATTAAAAGCCCAAAACATAATGTAGCCTTAAACTTTATTCATACAATCTCCCTTAAAGAGTAACGACCAACTCCACACGAGCCGTAAACAAAGGCTGAGTTCCGAACAATTTTCCCCCAAACATCTTTATTTACTGATTTTTTTTTCTCTCTAAGAAACCTTTTTTTTTCTATTATCACATGAATTTTATTCCGCATGTGTTCGGTCGGGGTGTTGATTGAAAACGTAAAACAAACAGTACGTACAGAATTTACGTTTCGTTATTTTTTCTGTGTATACTGCTGATATTTTTTCTTTGTAGATATAATGTTAAAAAAATGAACAGCTCTATTGGGTATTTCCTGTGCAAATAGCAGTTTCTTGATGTTTGTACGTTGTTTGTTTTTGTGTTTGGGCAGTTTTATTGTCTACAGTGTCTATTGGGTACCACACCGACTGTGGCTCCATTTTCTCGTGGTGATAGATATTAAGAGCGTCGTGAATTTGAGGGTACATGGAGATTTTGTTGACAATAATAAAATACAAGAGGAAACGTAATACATAAAGACTGGGCGAGTAAACTAACCCATAGACACAGCCCACTGAGTTTCTCGCCGGATCTTCTCAGTGGGTCGCGTTTCCGATCCGGTGGTAGATTCTGCGAAGCACTGCTCTTGCTTGGGCCAGTGATAGCAACACCTCTTGAGGCTCGAAACCTCACCTGTACGCTAGAGTAACGCTGATAGCTAACCTATAGCTAGCCTATCCTGATATCCTCTCAAGGCTCTCAAGGCTATCAGGATAGGTAGGAAAAAAAACATTATTGAATCTAAACCTAGGCATCAATCAATATAAACAAATTTTGACTATCCCGCCCAACGATCGGAATTCCACCATAGTAACACTAGTTTCCTTGATAAGATTATTCTCTTCCTAATTTCCAGTTTTATGTGACCACGAAAAAGTATTTGTATGATTTGTAATCATATACGGAACACCTGGATACTCAAGGTAGATTACACTAAGCATAGGGGCATAATTACATGGCTTTGCTGGCATCTTGAATAGCGCGCGGAGAGAGCTACACATCGATATACCGTAAAGTAAGCAAGAAAATATTCCTTCAACGTAGATAGCCGTAGCTTAGAATTACAAAACGTAATATCTTTGGAGACGGACCATAAAATATCGCTGACAGAACAGACAGTTTGTAAACAGGCCCTCCTGAAGTTGATGGATTATGTACAACACTAGTCGGATAGAATTTCAGGGATCCTAGATAAGGTTGACCCTTGGAAACATGAAATACATTACAGTAATACAGTAATACTTATATTGTGTACAGTAAATTGACTATCTTCATCGATCAATTCATGTAGAGAAAAGTATTTATTTATATGGTTTGATTTTTAAATAATTTTAACACGATATTATTTTTCTTTTTGATGTCAACGTCATCATTCTATTATTTTAGTCGAAGTCATTCGTTTAAAGGTAGTTTGAAATATTTATAGTTATATAAACCGTAGTTTTATCCTTTGATATTGTTACAAATTATTATTTTCTTTTAATTATAAATTTTAGTTATATGCACTAGCTGTTTTACGCACTAGCTTTTTAGAGCATTGAGCTATATAAGCCTTCCCGTTAGCTTTATAAAAATTGTTATTATTATTATTAGATCCTCTGTTTCTATGGCCCACCTTAGCGTGTTCATTTCAGCTTGTTCACATAGAAAGCTTTTCCAAGTGTCAGCTGAATCACTAATGCGGTGTCGCAGCGCAAATATTCGTGTGCGGAACCCTGTACGTGGCATTGCGGAAAATCCGAGCTTTAAAAGCGGATAAAACGATCGAGATTTAAGTTCGGATAAAATCATTCCGCTTTAGGAATAGTCGGAATGTCGATAGATTTGTTACGTTTGTGAGCTTTGATGTCTAGCGTCAACGCTAATCGTGCATATTTTTGTATTTACGAGGTAATATATTTTCATCCTGGTTCTGACCTAGCGGGGTATCCTTGGACACCAGCGGCACCACCTGGGTGACTTGACGGGCCGCCGTACTGAGACGGCCGATGTTCACCACACATCACGCACTCCCATGAGTAAAGAATTGGTATTTATGAAAAATTTGGCTGTTTTCATCTTATCACACGAAATTATATTTCAATAGTGAATATTATTCACGTATATAATTTATGTAATGAAATTTGTACAGCCACAGGATCTGGAAGGCATTTGCGTTATTGTCAGCTATGGGCTCTGGTAGCCGCTTAGTATCAGGTGGGCCGTGAACTCGTTCATCCGTCTAGGCATAAAGAAAAAGATTTATTTAAGCTCAAGGCAGACTAAAATTTGTTTAAGTTAATACAAGAATAGAATCTAAATAAAAATTGTAAAATCTAAAGCGTGCGATTGCAAATAATGTACTTAAAGAAATAAGTTTAACTCGCTGTAGGGCGTACTGTGCCCACAATCTGCTTAATTCTGCCGCGAGGTAGTGCTCTCCAGTTTGAAGAATCGGACAGGGGTTTAGGTTATTGAGGCTTAGACCTCATACCTCAAGCTGGGTGGTGGCATACACACTGATATCTTTGGCGCGTCAGGCCATTAAAAATTTAAAATAATTACTTCAAGCTTAATAGAGAAGATGGTCTCGCTTATCTACAGCCTCCACTTTTTATCGCAAATATGAAAACCCAAAACAAACAAACAGACTTCAAGATACTATGAGCTTATTCTGTGTGAAATGATAAAGCCTTAGTCTAAAACTAAAGTATGTATTTGACACGTCGGAAATAATATAAAAATAGTTTTAATATCAACCTAATTATTGATCAACAATTGATGATTGATAATATCATCAGATAAACTAATGAATACAAGGTGAGCTATGTGCTAGTTCAGCTGTTTTGCTAGAATTCGTGGTACATTTTCTCAACCCCCGCACACATTATTTGGTTCGGGCCTTTGAAATTTTTCCATATAATATATAAATTATATGGAGCACTTCAAAATAAATAAACAATAAAAGACTTAATTGTGTTTTCTGCGATATAATAAGAAAAGAACATTTAAAGCCTTTGAACACTTTTAAAATTAATATTGAAAATTAGACAGTATTTATAAACTATACAAAACTGAACTATTTTTTTACTGAATGACAGACTTCACACTCCACGACACTAAATGACACTGAAGAAAAATCCTTTTATAAAAACTATAGAGTTCTAAATAATAAAGATTTTTCTTTACATATGTATAAAATTCTTTTTCCTAGTCGTACACTCTTGACAGAATAGTCGTGGTCATGCATCAGTCGGATCCTGTGATACCGATGCTCTCGCGATGCGACGCCATGTGACACGTTGTTTCGCAGAGTGAGAGCAATCATTTATGTTGGAGTGAGTCACAGATTTCATGAGTTCAGTCCACACGAATGTTGGAGATCGTCCGCGAGATCTTTTGCCCTCGACTTTTCCTTGCACCACCAACCGCTCAATGGAGTCCTTATTACGAGCAATGTGCCCGAAGAACTTGAGGATTCGTATTTGGACTGTTGACGATAGTCTCTGCTTGATGTTGAGCTCTTTCAGGATCGAAACGTTGGTACGGTGCGCGGTCCACGAAATCTTGAGGAGACGTCTCCAATACCACATTTCCAGTGCGTCAATTTTACGACAGTCTGGCATTCTCAGCGTCCACGTTTCAACCCTATACAGAAAGATTGGAAAGACCAGGCATCTCATTCATCAAACTTTTGTGTTTTTGATTATTCTGCGGTCTCTCCAAACCTCTTTTAGCCTACATAAAATATGCATAGCATATTAAGCTTCATTTCAGTGTTCTTGAAACAATATAGTAGATTGTGATTCTAAGTTCACATACATCCTCGAAACTAAATCATACAGTTTCATCCCTTCTTATCCCGCCTCACCCTTCCCGTCCCACAAACATTACATAGGCTAAGCAGCTGTAACTGTTAGCTTAGGATCAACCCTAACATGTTTCACGGTAGCTATTTCGATAATTATTGTATCTTATGTTAGTTCGATTATGTAAACTGCTTTGCCACAATTTTATTACTTCACCGCAGAAGTTTTTTGGAACGAAGTTCTTAATGGGACGATGCGGAAGGGTACCCCAACCGGGAAAAAACGTCCGTAACGTAAGATTTCTATTAGTAATGCACACAATGTACGACTTAACTTTGTAATAACGCACAAAAAATAGCATATTTTTTTATCATTCATTGACCACGATCTCAGAGCGTTCGTTTGCGCAATACACTAACTTTTATGCAAACAACCGTGAATGAAGTGTACCACAATAAGTTCGCATGTTACCGAATGACCGTGGGTTGTTGCGAAACCTCCAGTTTTATTTTCTTTATACCTCGAATAGAACTTAAAATTATTATTTTTATAATATGGAACTTCGTTCCTATCCGGTGTCCCACGGCACCACACATCTTTTTTTTTTGTTTAGACGTAGAAACTTAGTGACGGCTCATCTGATGTTTAGCGGATACCGGAGCTCATGGAGATCACAGCATGAATGCCAACATGTCGCCTGACTTGGGATATAACATCAAACACTTTACTTTATTGTAGAACAGCTGTACTATCTTCAAGTTACAGCCCGTGATTGCTTCGCAGTAGGATAGTGGTACCCACCCGTGTTTGCTCGCTGTTCTCGTGATATTAGTTTCGATATTGGTCATGTGGAAAGACGTGTAGGTGCGATTACTTACGATGGATTTACGACTTGTCGAAGGTCACGGGATTCCGCTGGATAATGACATTGTAGGACCGGTCATGTCAATATTTGGGTTAAGTCCAGTAGTGAACTTCTGTGGGATGATCTTGATGATGACGATGATGGTTAATGTTCTGGCAAATTAGAAGCAATTTAGTAGTATATCAACGGATGCTAATAATAATAAAAATTTAAAGCTTAATTTTTCATTTAGAAACAATCAAAAACTATCTCTCACTGTAAGCTTTACGTAATTACCAATCTCAAATGGGGTTGAGAATTAAAAACAAAAAGTTCATATTTTGGGTTTGTCAAGAATAACACAACTAATTGTTTGCAAATTCGTCAATAAAATAGGTCTAGTCTAAAGTCTAGACGAGCAAAACTGTTTAGGATAATTCAAAACTTTTTTAAAACAAGCAATTAGTATTGTTTACATTCGTTGTATGAATTTGAACGAAAGCTGTTTATTGAGCAGTCTTCACGTGAATTTTAATTTTGGATTGATCGAAATTTCATCATTTTATTTTTATAAATTATAGACTACGATTCCACCTTCGTCAAATTTTCAATTCGGGACAAACAAAAGACGTGTCTTCCCCGGCCTATTAATATCAACTAGAGGTCCCGCAATAGTCGAAATTCGACTATAATTAATTGGAATTGTAAGTTTGTACACTATTATGATTATATTTTATACTTCTATAATCACAAATTTCGCCAAGACTACACTTTAAAAATATTAACAAAGACAAACAATATTTTATCTCAATTTGACCACAGAAGTCAAGAACAAAAGTTTGACAATAAATAGTACGGTATGCATGCGTGTGTGCGTCAAATACATGGTATATAGTGTGTGTAATATTTTCTTTATTGATTTAAATTATCTTTTATGCATTATTTTAAAAAAATATTAGCATTGTGCACTTCTTCTCTGTATTCTGTATAAGTGTGGAAAATTTCATACTCCTCCGTCCGCGCAATTTTCGTAAAAAGGGATACAAAGTTTTTGCTTCACGTATTAATGTATAGATTCTGTATTAACTTTAGTCTATTCTAAACATGTAAATATTCTGTGTAAATTTTAATCTGCCAATAATATTTATCTTTAAAGTAGTTAGTCTAACATATATTTGTTTGTGCTGCTCTTAAAACCACAGATTCGCGTATGGAAAAACTGACCTGATGGTGAGTGGTTACCGTCGCCCATGGACTTCAGCAATGCCAGGGGCAGAGCCAAGCCGCTGCCTACTAAATTACCAATTGGAGCAGTCGATATCCATTGCATCCGTGATCAATTCAATTAGTTGTCTTGGTTTCCAACTATTGAATACTATGAGTTGAGTTATTAGGCCACAAACTTTTGTCGTTATCTTGTTTTTGTATCAAATAAAGTTCCAATTTACAATGTCTGTGGATATGTTGTCATAATTATGTTCCACGTAATTGCCTCTTTGAGGTTAAATTCTATTTTTCAAAGCACATCTGATCATTAAAGAGCCTGTACAACATCTATGCTGTACTCGAAGGAGACATCGTTCTTTGATCATTTTCATAAGGACACTTGGGGCGATTTAGTCAAAACTAAATCATTACTTACTATAGCAGAAGCGACTGAATGTATCCAAAAGTCTAGTTTAAGAACTATATTAATGAAGTATTTAAATGAAGGTAAATTAAAACTCAATCTCTACTCTCTCTCGATAGAGACTTAAGCATTAAGTTTTCCACTGAATCATTTTTGCGTGAAATAAAATGAATAATAGAAATAACAAATTTCAACCTAACCTAAAGTTTTAGTAATAATATTACTGAGTACTCTCCTGTCTATCGCAGGACTCCCCTGACCGACAGTGTACCTACGTGATGAAACTAATGTATTTATTTACCACGCTTCACAAGCTTCACTTAAAATAAATTTAACCTCAGGGATCAACACTGAATTGCAAGGCTCGTTCATTTTCATTTAGGTTGTTTATTGTTATCCAAATCATTATGTCTTTAGTCGTTTCCTTATATTTTTTAGATTATTAACATTGTAATAAGTCTTTTGGTCAAGGCGAAATATAGCAGCCTTAAAATTAGCTTTACGTTTGAAATTTAGTTTGTACTTATTTACAGATAAGTTGTATTTTAATGTTTGTAGTCAAGTTGCGGAGGACGTTTTAAAAAAATGAAAATACATTTTAGTAATGTTTAAATCTGACTTAAGACTAACTTATTACTAATCTTAATCTAACGGAAAAGAGCATCGGACCACCGGTCCAGCGGATGGCGTGGTCTGGAAATTCCACAACTCAGCAGTTGAATCCGCCGATGATCTGCCTTCGCATACTTGGGTCAACAGAGGTGCCCGACGTAACTATGTCCATCCAGTTTGGTAAACTAAATAAATAAAAGTGTATTTATTGATCGTCTTAAAAGGAGCTGCCATTGGAAAAAAAAATTGATCTCGAATATAGAATTTTCTTAATGAACTTTGTAGTTTCAAATTATCTTTCGTTCGGATAACTGAATATTCAAAAGTTTATAATTAAGTTAACGCCGCTTCTTAAAGGCTTCCAATTTTCTGCCTTCAATCATGGAGCTTGTTGTAAGTCTAAGAACTTTTTTTTTTAAGCTCGGTCGGTCAAACGATCTAGCGGTTCATTTGACGTGAAGTGAGTATTGGTGCATGATGTGTTGGTACTGCGCAGCCTATGATACTAGGCTGCACTAAAAGTATCGGGAATGGAATATTTCCACTGTTCCTGTCATATTAAAATCTTTTTAATTGAAAACTCTTTGGTTTTAAAAATCGAATATCATTTATTTATTTAAAAAAAGATTCTCGGTCTTGTCACGAGGTTTTGTCAAACTTGTTTAGTCGTTGAGAAAATGGAATTGACTCGAGAAAATTCAAGAGCGATGATTTATTATGACTTTCGAAGTGGTTTAACACAAAAACAGTGTATTGACCGGATGATTTCTGCATTTGGTGATGAAGCCCCATCCAAAACCACAATTTATCGCTGGTTTGCTGAGTTTCAACGTGGACGTGTCAAGCTCAGTGATGATCCCCGTCAAGGTCGTCCAAAAACTGCAGTCACACAAGAAAACGTTGATGCTGTGCGTAAGCTGATTGAGGAAGATCGACATGTGACATACCGCGAAATTCAGGCAACTTTAGACATTGGCATGACTCAAATACAAATAATCTTGCATGAACAATTAGGTGTAAAAAAGATGTTTTCCAGATGGATACCGCATTCGCTCTGCGAAGAAAAAAAAGCGGCTCGCGTTACTTGGTGCGTCAGAACTCTCGAAAAATTCCACGCAGGATCCTCAAATGCTGTATACAACATTGTATCAGGTGACGAATCCTGGATATACGCGTACGAACCCGAAACAAAAAACCAGTCACGAGTTTGGGTGTTCGAAAATGAGTTAAAGCCAACAAAAATTGCTCGTTCACGGAGTGTTGCAAAAAAAATGGTGGCCATGTTTGTCTCCAAAACCAGCCATGTTACGACTATTCCTCTTGAAGGACAAAGAACGGTTAATGCAGAATGGTATGCTAGCATTTGTTTGCCACAGGTCGTTTCTGAACTCCGTAAAGAGAACTGCAACCGCCGCATCATCCTCCATCACGACAATGCGAGTTCTCACACCGCGCACAGAACAAAAGAGTTTTTAGAGCAAGAAAACATAGAATTATTAGACCATCCGCCGTACAGCCCCGACCTAAGCCCTAATGATTTCTATACTGTCCCTAAAATAAAGAATAAATTGCGTGGACAGAGATTTTTATCACCTGAAGAAGCTGTGGACGCCTACAAAACGGTCATTTTGGAGACCCCAACTTCCGAATGGAATGGTTGCTTCAATGATTGGTTCCATCGTATAAAAAAATGTGTCAAATTTCGCGGAAAATACTTCGAAAAGCAATAAATACATTTTTAAATAGTAATGTTGTGTCACTTCGTTAATTCCCGAAATTTTCAGTGCCACCCTCGTAAGAGATGGAGTTAGAAGTTATTTTGAACTTAAAGAAAATATTATGCTTGGTGCATTTGGTACCGGTCACAAACACAAGACTACCACGCCGTAGTGTAAATCTCTCAAGACGACTTCCAAGATAAAGGGCATCATATCATATCATCGTTCTCAAATTAGCTTTTTTACTGGTGGTAGGACCTCTTGTGAGTCCGCACGGGTAGGTACCACCGCCCCGCCTATTTCTGCCGTGAACAGTAATGCGTTTCGGTTTGAAGGGTGGGGCAGCCGTTGTGACTATATTGAGACCTTAGAACTATATCTCAAGGTGTGTGGCGCATTTACGTTGTAAATGTCTATGGGCTCCAGTAACCACTTAACATCAGGTGGGCTGTGAGCTCGTCCACAAAGCTAAGCAATAAAAAAAAAAAAAGCTTTTATGTTGTGTATTTTTTAGGCTCAGACGAGCACACGACTCACCTGATGGTGAGTGATTACCGTCGCCGATGGACGTCAGAAATACCAAGGGCAGAGTCAAGCTACTGCCTACCGTTTAATACTCTCCACAAGCCTCGTTTGAAGAAGAACATGTTGTGTCATAGCTCAGGGAACACCGTAAAGGGGTCATTCCAAAAAATCTCTGGAAACGCACTGTGGATGAATGCAGTGGCTCCAGGTAGTATTTGTTCTTTTTTTCTTTTTCTTAGATGGGTGGAAGAGCACACAGCCCACATAGTGTTAAGTGGTTACTGGAGCCCATAGACATCTTCAACGTAAATGCGCTACCCACCTTGAGATATAAGTTCTAAGGTATCAAGTATACTTACAACGGCTGCCCCACCCTTCGAACTGAAACGCATTACTGCTTCACGCTAGAAATAGGCAGGGTGGTGTTACCTACCCGCGCGGACTCACAAGAGGAGGAGTATGGATGAACTCTACTCAGGTGGCGGTCGGTGCGATGGTAAAAACGAGATTATGGGATCATCTCAAGCAATTCCTCAGAGCACGTTCCGTCTACACAGTAAAAATAAATATTAGGAAAGATAAGTTTAATCCGGAACGCCTGACCGCTTTGTGGTACCTACCCATGTGAGGTCACCACAATTCAACTAGTACAATATGTCAGTCCATCAATTTAAGCGGCATACCACTACGTTCAGGTTCATGCGAGTGTGGGACAGTTTGGATTGTAGTTAAGTTAATTTACAGAGGCCTAAAAGCCGATCGGAAACCCCTGAGGTTTAGCAACTCTCGTCGCATCAATGTCGACCTGTGTGTAGACTGTTACTTTGTTATTCACTCAAAGTGACAAGTTCCGAACAAACTGTTCGTCTATGTAGTGATATCACGCGGTGGATTTTTCCCGTTTGTCGTTTCTTACAAACTGTCTTTACCGTTGTTGTTGTTGTAGTCCTAGGGTACCCCGCTGGTGCATAGGGCCCTCACAAGTTGTCTCCACTTTACCCTGTCTTGCGCTTTCTTCTTGACATCACTCCAGCTCACGTTGGCAGTCCTCATCTCACTGTCCACGGAGTGTCGCCAAGTGTGTACAGGGCGACCAGGTCTTCTCCTGCCAAGCGGCTGCCACTCAAACGCGATTGATGCTGCATTGACTCCGTCTTTACCGTACTTGAGAAAAAAAAAAGTTGTCCTTTAACTTAAGTCCTTTAAAACTTTAGTCGTTTTTCTCTAAATTTCCTAAATTATGTTTGAAATGTATTTTTTTTTGTTTTTTTTTATTGCCCTTGTAGGCAGATGAGCATACAGCCCACCTGATGGTGAGTGGTTACCGTCGCCCATGGACTTCAGCAATGCCAGGGGCAGAGCCAAGCCGCAGCCTACCAAATGTACCAATGTATGTAATATGTGTAATGTTCTGAATTCGTATTACGTGTTGGCTACGTTCATGATAAGCTGGATCAATACCGCGAACCATAATTGATTAATGGACTACTTTTGAGATTGAACCAAATAGGGGTTAACCGTGAAGGCTACGTATTACGTATGTATTAAAATGTGGTAATAGTATTTCAGAATTTAAATTAATATCATTGCACATTACTTACAGAATATTGAAGATAAGAGTATAATATTTTGTAGGGTAATTTCCGAAACCGGCGCCATCTAGGCGGGCTTCGGACAGCCTGCCGACCGAGAGGGCTGGTGGTCGTGGCGCCGACGATCGCTGGCCCGCCGTCCCGAGGGAGAGGGTGATGGGAGAGATGTACTCCGCACTAAACGCTTCACTCTCCTCCCCTTGCCTTTTCATGAGTTCTGTCTCATGCGGACATCGGACCCTCGGACGTGGGTTGTTGAGCGACAGGAAGTTTTAGTCGGTTCGACTCCGACATGCCCCACCCTCCATCCCCAGTGGAGGGTGGGAGTCCGGCGAATTCCTCCTGACCAAAAAAAAAAAAGGGTAATTTCCGAATTTTCTTACGGTTTATCTTTATATATAAAAATGAATTGCTGTTCGTTAGTCTCGCTAAAACTCGAGAACGGCTGGACCGATTCGGCTAATTTTGGTCTTGAATTATTCGTGGATGTCCAGGGAAGGTTTGAAAAAAGCTCGGAATTATATAACAACAAACAATTTTGTTTTTCCTTTGATGTATCTTTTATTTAACGATTGAGGCACTACGGAGTCTGCCGGGTCAGCTAATCTAATATAGTTATTTATGCTCGAAACAAATTTCAATTTGAATATCTCATTTCATAGCTGATTACTTTTATACAATAGAAATTGTTTAATAGCACTAATCTAGTGTTTGTTTTCGAAAAAAACAGACAATTTTTTTAATTCACTCATCTCAGTTTCCACATAATACTGTGAACTGTGAATTTGTGTGCCAATTAAGAACAATAAAAATAAAAACAAGTAAAAAAGACAAACAGACAGTCGAAGAAGTACCATTTTAAACATAATGTTTGTTTCCATCTACGCAGACTAGATTATTCTAGAGTTTGGATGGAAGAAACTATGAACCACGTACTCTGTGAGTGTGAAATCCCAACAAAAAGCAGAATAGACATGATGAGTGACAGCTATTCGGACCAAAGTTTTTTTTTATTGCTTTGATGGGTGGACGAGCTCACTGCACACTTGGTGTTAAGTGGTTACTAGAGCCCATAGACATCTACAACGTAAATGCGCCACCCACCTTGAGATATAAGTTCTAAAATCTCAGTATAGTTACAACGGCTGCCCCACCCTTCAAACCGAAACGCAATTTTGCCTCACGGCAGAAATAGGCAGGGTGGTAGTACCTACCCGTGCGGACTCACAAGAGGTCCTACCACCAGTAGGTCCTACAACCAAAGTGTCTTAATATGATGCTATCCCCCAACGCTATAGCTAATTAGATAAACCGATGTTTGAATGAGTGTGTGAAAATATCAGGTGTCCCTCAAATACAAGATAAGACACCTGTGATGCTTCACAAATAAATGAAGCAGATGTTATTATTTCGTTTTTGGAAGCTATCGTGAACAAATGCTTATAAAGTAATTCTCAAGAATAACAAAAGTAATTTTTTTATAGTTTTGTCCCAAACTATGAACGGTAAGCATAATATGATCCATCGTAAATGTCTATTTCGCATTTTTTAAATGTGACATTTATTCTCCAGCTACTTGAATGAGTGGTGGACAAATTAATGGATACTAATTAAGGGTATTGTTAAGCCTCCCTCAGGGCGGGGGGTTGAAAAATCACCAGGACAGGACTGTTACGGCTTCGATTCCTCGACTTGATTAATTGTAAGCCGCTATTGCATTAATCCTTCCATCAGGCTGAGTCATGGCCGGTGGTATGAAACACGAGAGATTTTCCTGAAAACAAATTATAAGTTTTATATTTGATAAATGGTAAGAAAATCTACAAAATTATTTAAAAAAAATCTATAGTTACATTTTTTTTATTGCTTAGGTGGGTGGACTAGCTCAAAGCCCACCCGGTCTTAAGTGGTTACTGGAGCCCATAGACGTTTACAACGTAAATGCGCCACCCACCTTAAGATGTAAGTTCGAAGGTCTCAGTATAGTTATAACGGCTGCCCCATCCTTTGTCGTAAATATCAGAAACCGACGAAAATGGATATCGAACTCCGATTATATAAAAGAGTAGTCAGTGCCACTAATAACTAAACCCACGACCTAACCAAAATCCAAGAAATTCACAATCACAATGGTAATCAAGTCGAAATTAATATCAAAATGTGATTAAAATCTATCCACATATGAGAATCTGATTTAAGGGCCAACCCGGGCCAAGTGCTAGTCGTAAATAACAATACAGCAGATGTTACGTAACGTTAACGCTAAGCGTTATAAAGCGTTAAGCTAATTCAGCAGATGGTTTACGATGTAACCGACACAATGAATCAAATGTAAGTAGTTGCTTTATTTCATTAGTTACTTTACTGCTTTTGTCGTTACGTCATGGAGTGAGGGATTTTTAGTAAACGTTATATTTTTATAAAATAGAAGACGTAGCATTTGATGGCCAATTCTCGTTTCACCAATTTAACAAGCTTGCATGACCTACACTTTGAAATAAATAAAAAATAATATTCGAGGTTCAAGTAAACTGTAAATGATATTATTACGCGCTGGGGTTCGGGATAAATAAATGGTCCACCAAAGTACAAATTAAAACTGTATTCGACACTAAGAACACTCAAAACACTTCAAAATTCTCAATTCACTTCTCCCGCTTCGCTTCAGGTGATCTGTTCGCTGTTTCGCTTCGAGTAGCTCCGATTATTAACTGACTGCGTGCCATCTCTGCAACGCTTTTATAGTCGATACGACATCTCTAGAACTGTCGAGAACATTCCTCACAAGTCGAGCACCAACATGCGTGCTTCCGATATCTGACAATAGATGGCGTTGTACTTCTCGAGCGTTCTAGGTGTTGCTAGATCCTTCGATATTCGTTCGGCTATTCGGCGATAGATGGCGTTACTCTTACTGGCGTAACAATATTAATGATCATTGATATTTATGCTGAAAAATACCGGATTATAGTCGTTGTAAGCCGATAACAATGATTCCTATGTACTCGAATTGTTTTTGGCTTTCCTTTCTAATGAGAAAATGAATCTGGCCTCTTAGTATTAGTAGTTGGCCTTATTTTACTGGTGGTAGGACCTCTTGTGGGTCCACACGGGTAGGTACCACCACCGCGTCTATTTCTGCTGTGAAGCAGTAATGCGTTTCGGCTTAAAGTGTGGGGCAGCCCTTGTAACTATACTGAGACCTATATCCCAAGGCGGGTGGCGCATTTACGTTGTAGATGTATATGGGCTCCAGTAACCACTTAAGACCAGGTGGACTGTGAGCTCGTCCACCCAATACTGCTTCACGGCAGAAATAGACAGGGTGATGGTGGACCTACCCGTGCGGACTCACAAGAGGTCCTACCACCAGTAATTACGCAAATTATAGTACTGCGGGTTTTTTTTTTTTTTTTTTTTTCTATTCCTTCGTGGAAGTTAATCGTAATTGTTAAGTACGTATTTCATTAGAATAGTTGGTACCTGCCTGCGGGATTCTAAAACCGTTGCATCGCTTGATATGAATGCACAAGACGTCTTGTGATTTAGGCCACGAAGTCTTACTTCACTTTCATTGTAAAGTGTAGGTACCAAACTCACGCCGTCAAGACGGTTCATATTGAGTCACATCTAAAGGACATGATTCACAGTAGAGTGAACTAATCGCAACCCGAGATCCAAATCTCAATCCATCTGGGTCGAACGTGACCGAAGCGTAAAGGTCTTTCGGAATTGCAGTGAGAAAGATGGTTTATTATGTTACTAAATGTGATTTGGACTTCTTGTTTCGATGTAAATAGATAGAATAATTCGTGTTATAGGATTTCTTCGTCCTGTTCGTACACTCTTGACAGAGTGGTCGTGGTCATGCATCAGTCGGATCCTGTGATACCGATGCTCTCGCGATGCGACGCCATGTGGCACGGTGTTTCGCAGAATGAGAGCAATCATTTATGTTTGAGTGAGTCCCAGATTTTATGAGTTCAGTCCTTCGTGTTGGAGATCGTTCGCGAGATCTTTTGCCCTCGACTTTCCCTTGCACCACCAATTGCTCAATGTAGTCCTCATAACGAGTGATGTGCCCGAAGAACTTGAGGATTCGTATTTGGACTCTTGGCGACAGTCTCTCCTTGATGTTGAGCTCATTCGGGATCGAAACGCTACTAAATACTATGACGATTGTTATAGTATTTAGTTGGTCCGATATTTATCATCATGGGCCATCCGACGTCTACTGTCCCCCGCAACCCTCTGCCGTCAACGACTTCGCGCTCGTGCGCGACTTCGTCACCGCGGTTAACTTCGACCGTCTGCGATCGTTCGCAGACGCGATACGTAGGTCGGTAACCCCCGAACAGCGGCTCGCGGCCGCTTTCGATGACATGGACGTCTACGAGTCCGTGTCCCGCACGTTATAAAAATCTTTACCGGTAACCAATGGCGCAAAAAGGTAGAGAAAAACCGTAGTCCCTTACGTTAGCATTCTACAATGCTAACGGACTCGCGCGGCAACGCGATCAAATTTTCGAATTCCTCCGCGACAATCTTGTAGATATCTTGTTAGTGCAGGAGACCTATCTGAAGCCCTCGCGTCGTGACCCGAAAGTCGCGAATTACGTCATGGTTAGGAATGACAGACTCACCGCCTCCAAAGGCGGGACTGCCATTTACTATAGGCGGGCCCTGCACGTTGTCCCTCTCGATACTCCCTCGCTCTTCCATATCAAGGCGTCAGTGTGCCGTATCTCGCTGACGGGACACCAGCCGATCGTCATCGCATCCGTTTATCTCCCCCCGGACAAGCCCCTCCTGAGCAGTGACATCGAGTCACTGTTCGGCATGGGAGACTCTGTCATCCTGGCAGGCGAGTTAAATTGCCATCACACTAGGTGGAACTGCCATCGTACGAACGTTAACGGTAGGCGTCTCGACGCGTTTATAGACGACCTCACCTTTGAAGTAGTCGGTCCCCCAACTCCAACATGTTATCCGTATAACATCGCACTCCGTCCGAGCACTAAAGACCTGGCATTGCTTAGGAACGTAACTCTGCGCTTGCGTTCCATCGAAGCACTATCAGAGCTCGACACAGACCACCGACCTGTCGTTATGCAGCTCGGTCGCCCTCACAACTCAGTCACTGTTACGAGGACCATGGTGGATTGGAATAAGCTGGGCACCTGCCTAGCCGAAACCGCTCCGCCAATACTCCTTTACGGCCCGGATTCGAATCTATCCCCCGAGGACACCGTCGAATCCATAAACATCATTACCGATCACATCTCTTCCGCGATCATTAGATCTTCAAAAGAAGTTGATGTGGAGGACAGCTTCCACCGCATCAGACTGTCCACCGATCTTAGGAATCTCTTAAGAGTTAGGAACGCGGCAATCCGGGCCTACGATCGTCTTCCCACGCATTCAAACCGGATTCAGATGCGTCGTCTACAACGCGAAGTCCACTCCCGCCTAAGCGACGCGCGTAAAGATAATTGGCATAGCTATTTAGAACAACTTGCGCCCTCCCACCAAGCACACTGGCGACTAGCTAGGACTCTCAAATCCGAAACTACCGCTACTATGCCTCCCCTCGTACGCCCTTCAGGCCAACCACTGGCATTCGATGACGATGACAAGGCTGAGCTGCTGCCCGATGCACTGCAAGAGCAGTGCACCACCAGCACTCAACACGCTGACCCCGAACACACCGAGTTAGTCGACAGGGAGGTCGAGCGCAGAGCTTCCCTGCCGCCTCGGACGCGTTACTCCCTATTACCACTGACGAAGTTAGAGACGCCATACACAACCTCCAACCTAGAAAGGCACCCGGCTCCGACGGCATCCGCAACCGCGCGCTAAAACTTTTGCCAGTCCAACTGATAGCAATGTTGGCTACCATTTTAAATGCCGCTATGACGCACTGCATCTTTCCCACGGTGTGGAAAGAAGCGGACGTTATCGGTATACATAAGCCGGGCAAACCGACAAACGAAACTGCTAGTTACCGTCCGATTAGTCTCCTCCCGACGATAGGAAAAATTTACGAACGTCTCCTTAGGAAACGCCTCTGGGATTTTGTTACCGCGAACAAAATTCTCATAGACGAACAGTTTGCATTCCGCTCTAAACACTCGTGCGTACAACAAGTGCACCGCCTCACGGAGCACATCCTGATAGGACTAAATAGGCATAAACAAATCCCGACCGGCGCCCTGTTCTTCGACATCGCGAAGGCGTTCCACAAAGTCTGGCACAACGGTTTAATTTACAAACTGTACAACATGAGAGTGCTAGACAGACTCGTGCTCACCATACGAGACTTCTTGTCGAACCGTTCGTTTCGATATCGAATAGAGGGATCTCGTTCTCGTCCCCGTCAACTGACTGCCGGAGTCCCGCAAGGCTCCGCGCTCTCCCCGTTATTATTTAGTTTGTATATCAATGATATACCCCGGTCTCCGGAGACCCATCTAGCGCTCTTCGCCGATGACACGGCTATCTACTACTCGTGTAGGAAGATGTCGCTGCTTCATCGGCGACTCCAGATCTCAGTAGCCATCATGGGACAGTGGTTCCGGAAGTGGCGAATTGACATCAACCCCACGAAAAGCGCAGCAGTGCTCTTCAAAAGGGGTCGCCCTCCGAACATCACTTCGAGCATCCCACTCCGTAGTAGGCGCGCAAACACCTCCGCCGTTAGTCCCATCACTCTCTTTGGCCAGCCCATACCGTGGGTCTCGAAGGTCAAATATCTAGGCGTCACCATAGAGGGATGACATTCCGTCCCCATATAAAAACGGTACGCGACCGCGCCGCGTTTATACTAGGTGGACTCTATCCAATGCTTTGTAGTCGAAGCAAACTGTCCCTCCGCAATAAGGTAACTCTCTACAAAACTTGTATACGCCCCGTCATGACGTATGCAAGCATAATGTTCGCTCACGCAGCCCGCACCCACTTGAAATCCCTTCAGGTTATTCAATCACGATTCTGCAGGATAATCGTCAGAGCGCCTTGGCTCCTTAGGAACGTGGATCTCCACGATGACCTGGAGCTCGATTCAGTTAGTAAATATCTGCAGTCGGCATCGCTGCGCTATTTTGAGAAGGCGGCACGACATGAGAACCCTCTCATCGTAGCCGCTGGAAATTACATACCCGACCCAGTAGACCGAATGGTAAACCGCCGACGTCTCCCAAAGCACGTCATTACGGATCCTCCTGATCCATTAACGGTGCTTTTAGGCACCACAAGCACTGGTCACCGTCCTCGTCGAATCCGTCGCTTGCGACGAAGGGCTCGACGAGCAAACTAACCCATAGACACAGCCCACTGAGTTTCTCACCGGGTCTTCTCAGTGGGTCGCGTTTCCGATCCGGTGGTAGATTCTGCGAAGCACTGCTCTTGCTAGTTACCGAATGACCGTGGGTTGTTGCGAAACCTCCAGTTTTATTTTCTTTATACCTCGAATAGAACTTAAGATTAATATTTTTATAATAAGGAACTTCGTTCCTATCCGGTGTCCCACGACACCACACATATTTTTTAATTGAATTTTACAGTAGAATCTCGCTATAAGCCGGGAATTGTAGCTGCTTCGCGTCAGAAATAGACAACGTGGCGGCGGTACCTACATGCATGTGCCGTTTCACAATAGATTAAGTAACTACGAAAGCTTATAAATTTCGGAGCTTAACTTTATTAGCCATTGCTGTTATTTCATTCTAAAATTAAACGTGAATTTACTATTTATTGACAGTGTTTATAACGTAGCTATTAGGAAAAAACCTTTTCGTTTGAAGTGATTTTTCCAGAATATTCGTGGAAAGCCCCAAAATAATTTATTCCTAAAAATTATGTTACCGAATCAGCTTTTCGAGAACTCTTTTGATGTTTCCGTTCTTAATCATTGCTATTTCGCAAAATGGGACATTTTGTGATATCATTATGAAACGGATAATTTTTCAAATCGGAAAAAGGCTGGATCAAATTTTTCCATTTATTTATTGGATTTAAATCTCTTGAAGCCTTTTCTGGGCACGTTTTTTGTCTTTTTTGTAGTCTTGTAATATATGTAATAGACTAATACAGGTCTGAGAAAATAAATTAGAAACAAATGGTATTTCTTATAGATTTCGGTAACATGTCGATTTAAAGCTCGTCTATTTATTCTTATACCTTTAAACGAGCAATTCTTGTATATATATAATAATATATAATCTGAATCTCGGAAACGGCTCCAACAATTTTCATAAAGTTTAGTATACATGGGATTTCGGGGGCGATAAATCGATCTAGCTACGATTTATTTTCAGAAAATGTTTTTTTATTCGTGTTTTCAATAATCAACTCTTCCCGACATCTATTGGCGAATAATAATACTATTTTTCTTAATTCAGGGCAACTAACCGCTTTAAAGACACAACAAGATGGCGTTATTAAAAAAAAAACGAGCAATGCTCGGTCATCATCTAGTGAAATACATAAAAGCACAATCATTAGCACCAGTATATAACGACGCTCTGCCCTCGTTAGTGAAATAGCTTTGGATGTAGTCCTGTTATAATAAACAAGGAATTCTTGGAATCCAGCTCCGCCCTTAGGAAGGGACACTTCATTATGACGTTTCGGTATGTACATCGCTGGTCTCTAAATTTTCAAATACCCTGAGCTATTCGTTTAGCTTCCACACAAGGACTGAAGTTAATGCGAATCTAGTGAGGTTACTAGCTAATTTTAATCCTAAAAGCATCTTAATAAACACGACTTTTAAATCAATATATTCTAATAAAATTATTCATCAAAACATTAACAGACCCACGGTATATTTGGATTAAACATAACATCAAAACGTAAGGGCGAATATAAGATTATTCCTGAATACGAAGCCGGGGGACCCTTTTATCAAGTCTCCGAGCTTTTAGATCGAGTCCAAAAGCTCTTAGGCACTTAATCCTAGTCCACAAGGATATATCAATATGTTTCATAATTATCTATAGTTTAATTCTTCCTAACTTAGTTAACTTAATTAGAAATTCAAAGTGGCTAATAAGTTTATATGAGTTAATATGAGGGCATACTTATGGCTGCCATCACTATACCAAACGAAAAAATTAATTCATGGTAAATTTTGTGGAAACAATGAGTAAGCCCCTACATTTTTTTAGAAAAATTGTACCTTGTTAACCTTTTTTATTGCTTAGATCTGCCTACGGGGTTTAAACACCGGTATAATAGCATCAATTGATCGCATCGGCAACTTCAGCCCTTCAAACTTCTTCATTGATTATATTAATGTGAAAGATATTTAATTTAAATTTATCACCAGTATTTTGTGTCCCAAAAATAAAAAAAATATTTCATCAGCAACTTCCTCATTTCGTAAGGCGATCCCCGAAAAAAATATTCCATTCATTATGAATTTGGTAATGGTCATAAATTAATCCGTTGAGCCCTGGACCAAGCCTTTGAAGTTGGTTTTCGACTAGAAATTTTCATAATTAAATTTTCGTTAATAAGTTGACAACACGGCACCCTGTCATGACCAAAGCCTACAATGCAGAGCCCAATTTGAATGCATTTTGATACATAAACTCGAGGTTACAGTGGCATTGGAATCGAGATTTTTTACCCATCTAACAGGACGTGATTATTGTTTCCCGATAAAATGCTGGTACCGATCAATATCAGCCCACTATATTCCTTACCACTTTTACTTCCACAAATTATAAATTAACCGGATTTATTTATATTACGGTATTTACACTATCTTATATTACGAAGATTCAGGTGTGATTAAAAAATTAATCAAGTGAAATTGAATACAAATATGTTTGTAACACGGTAGCTTAGTTAGCGCTCCTAGCACTAATATTATTATTCCCGGTATAATAAATCTAATTCTAATTCTTGAAAATTAATTTAAAAACTTGAATAAATTCAAATCTGAAATTCTTATTTCTGTTACTTTAAATTATCCTATCTTTATTTGGTTAAAAATTTTCAAATTACATAGGTACTATGAAAATTGCAATTCAATTGTAATTAAATATTATTTCTTTATTCTTGTTCCAGTTCTTTCGAATAAATCATTTTAAGACCCACCGTTGTGCTTAAATTTTTTATATATTTAAGTAGTTTATATTTATAATTTTCTATGATAAACAATAAGACATACTTAATTTCTATTCTAGCACGAGCTACAGGTAACATTTTTTAAATCAACCATTCTCTATATTTCATACACCGAAAAATTCTCAGGGATTTTTAAACAGAGACCCTCATCAAACACAAAACCAGGAAAGAAGATTACAATCCGGTTTATTTATTCGTTTGAATCCTTACATTGGTAATCGGTTCCACCCTCGGGGAGGAAGTCATGTTTAGCCATCAACTCATTATCCTGTGTTGAAAAGATTTATTCTCTTCACGAGTAAGATTGTATGTAGAATGTTTTTAATTTGCATAAAAATACTTGTGCTGATTGGAAAATACTAATGATTGATACTCTATTGGTACAGATATTAATGCTAGCATTTAAGCATACTGACTGACACCTTGAATAGAGTAAATACACCGGATATTTCTCTTCTCTTTTATTACAAATTACCCTGTTATTAGTCTTTTAAAATTTAAGCAATTCTATAGCAGCGGTTAGCATCTAGAACTAAACCATAGACAAAGCGCGCTGAATTTCTAGCCGGATCTTCACACTGGGTCGCGATTCCGATCCGGTGGTAAATTCTGCGAAGCACTGCTCTTGCTAGAGCTCTCGCTCTCTTTCCGATCGGTCCCCACTGCTGAGCATCGTGACTCCGTTCGATTCCGTCAACCAACTGTCTCCATCGATCTCGTTTTGTAACTTGGTGGAGTGCGTCGCTGACAGGTACCCCCAGTTCCTCCGCTATTTGGTCCGACCATCGTTTGGGACCTCTACCCTAACATTGTCAATAATATTGCGACAGAGGGTAACATATGCCATATGACCCCTATTAGTAGACTTAAAGGACCTAGATTTCGGCTGTATCTATAAGCCTTAATGACCACACTTAAAATACCAAGTAAGTAAGTTCTAAGTCTCAGTTTTTACAGCACAACAGCTACCCCACTCTTGAAACTGAAACGCATTATACTGCTTTACAGCTGAAATAGGCGGGGTGGTTGTACTTACTTGTGTGGACTCACAAGACGTCCCACCACCAGTAATTACGCAAATTATAATTTAGGGGTTTGATTTTTATTACACAATGCTATTCCTTCACCGTAGAAGTCAATTGTGAGCATTTGATCCTTAGAAAAATTGATACCTACCTGTCAGCGGGAATCGAACACCGTTTCATCGCTTGATACGAATGCACCGACCCTCTTATCCCATAGGCCACGACGACCTCAAATGTAACAAGTAGTTACTGAAATTTGAAGCAAGTTATACTAATATTACTATAAAACTGGATCAACAATGAACTCTCTTGGATTTCGACGCAAACAAAACCTTCGAAGTCATTCACAGTTCATTAGATAAGAACATGTAGTTCATACTCTCGATCAACAGTTTCTGAAACTAGTATTGAAATGTTGAAATTAAGATTCCGTACACGTACGGAGCAGCACTGTAGCTTCTATATACATTAGCAGACAATGGCATGAACTTTCTCGTTGCTAAAGGAAGCCGAAGCCACTACGGACCTAATTTTCCTGTGCCCCTAATTGCTCGAGGCAACAACTCCCAAATAAAAAGTCTCATTATGAAATGTTACTGTTCGTTTTGGGGTCTGCCTAATTGGATTCACGGTAGAAGATCGATTTGTTTTATGTTTTATATGTAGCTTCATAGTCGTTGTCTTGTTTTGTATTTGGATGGCGTATTTAATTTGTGTATTTGGGTATTAAGTCCCGTAATTGTTATTTGGGATTAAATATTTTTTAGAAAAAAATTAAATGGGCTGCAATATTAACAAAACAACAAATTTTCTTAGAAAATGTCTGGCATTTGCAATGTGTCTGGCGCCGGCTCCACCAAAACATATTTGTGTTGTCTATTGAAAATTTCAGTAGCATTTTTCGTTTAGTTTCTGGCTTTCGATGACTTTGAAAGTAATTAAAAAAATTATGTAGCTCATGACTCCTACTTGTCATAGTTCGTCATAGTATACAAGCTACGTACATTTTCACCAGAATTAAAAAATGCAGCTCTGTTCTATATCGCGAAAAAGCATCATGAAATTTTAAATTAAGTTAGGCTGCTTTTTCAAAAAAACTCAATAACTGACTAGTCCGAAACATTGCTTTGATCGTTCCGAATGTAAAATGGATCGTCTATGGATTATTTTTTAATAAAAATTTACTATTCAATACAAAGGAGTAATATCTTTCTCGATATTGTTCTTTATTGAAATTTATTTTCACTACATCTATTGAGTGGCAGTCGCATCAATTATATTTTTGTCACAGATACTTCGGTTGCGAAACTTCGAATATTGTAAAGCGAAATTAATAAGCCCGAGAATTAACAGTAAAGTGATTCTAGAAAGATTGTAATTTAAAATATATTTTTTACAGGGACGTAAAACAATAGGCAGTAGGCAGCGGCTTAGCTCTGCTCCTGGCATTGCTGAAGTCCATGGGCGACGTTAACCACTTACCATCAGGTGGGCCGTACGCTCGTATGCCTACAAAGGCAATAAAAAAAATAAAAAAAAATACGGGAAACATACGAAGATAATGAAACCATCTGCAATTGATTTCTCTGTCCCTATATCTGTCTGTCCCTATGTGTGCATGCAATCTTTAAAACTAAGCAACGGATTTTGATGCGGTTTTTTTAAATAGATACAGTGATTGAAGAGGAAGTTTTATATGTATAATAACATCCATTAAATAGCGGAGAAATCAATAATAAATTACAGTTTCCGAAGCGAAGCGAAGGCGGGTCGCTAGTTCAAAATAAGTTGTTGATCATAAAATAGACCGCATTTTATACAAACTGTAAACAAAGCGATGCGTGCTTTGTGATGAAATGAGCTCTGGAATTAAAGACACGCATGTTACTGCTGTATACATACGAACATATTACTTTGGAGATAAGCTCAGAGAATGACAAAGAAATAAAATTGTGACTTCTTATACATATTTATAATTTTCTGCGTCGAAGCCTGCCTTTAATTAATTTCGCCGTCGACCTGCCCCTGGGTAAAACTTGGCATGTTTCCTACGTTTCGGTAATGTTTATGGCATTTATTATGGAAATATGAACCGTCCAGGGTCAAAGCGCTGGAATGGAATTTTTCATTGCTTTATGAAAATTGAATGAGGGATCAATTTGCATTTGTGTTGCTGGAGCACGTTTCAGTGTTTTTTGGTGGTTTGACTTTCTATTGGACAATGATGGAACATATTATGATTTTGAAATTATGATGATAAGTCGTCAATATGGATGATAGACAATAACAATGCCCGAGAGCTCACTGAGTTTCTCGCCGGATCTTCAATCCGCAGTTCCAATCCGGTAGGTAGATTCTGCGAAGCACGGCTCTTGCTAGGGTTCGTGTTAGCCACAACGTCAGGCTTGAGCCCTATGAGCTCATCTACTCGCCCGGTTACGCTGACATAGCCTCTCAAGGCTATCAGCTTAGGTGGAAAAAAATGCCTGATGTATAGTAAAGTCGCTGCCTTCTGCCGAAGCGGTATAATATGTTGTGCTATCTTTGGGCCTTTACAACTAATTCATATCAGGTTTGCCTACTTGTACCGAGACTGTTAAAATGACATAGACACAGTCGAGAGATACGAAGCTAAAGGTTTTATTGTTTCACGTCCAAATAATAACGTAGTACGTGGTTGTAATAACATCGTGCAATAAAAATCAAACCCGAAAAACTATAATTTGCATAATTACTGGTGGTAAGACATCTTATGAGTCCGTACGGGTACGTACTACCGCCCCACCTATTTCTGCCGTGAAGCGGTAATGCGTTTCGGTTTCAAGGGTGGGGCAGCCGTTATGCTGTTAAAAGTGAGACCTTAGAACTCATATCTCAAGGTGGGTGGCGCATTTACGTTGTAGATGTCTATGAGCTCCGGTAACCACTTAACACCAGGGGGATCGTGACTTCTTCCACTTATTTAAGCCATAAAAATAAAATATCAAAATAAAACGTCCAAGTGGAAATGGATTTTTATGGATAGTGATCCATGAAAATGTGATTGTCATTGACGAGATTTTGTACAAAGATTGTATAAATATAGCATTGCTAGGGCCCTAAAATACAAAAACTTATTAAGATAAGAAAACAAAAAAAGTTCTGACTTCCATAAAGGTTAGTTGTCAGAGTTTTTATTTGCCTAGTGTTAGACGCTAAAGCTCTTTAATTTTTTTTGTATATTAATGATAGGGTTCTACCACTATAGACAGATGATGGAAAAGTCTTGCAGAAGTCGGAAGGACTTATAAAAATATACTTTGCTCAAAACAAAATCTTGCCTACCCGTGTGGCTTAGTAATCTACAGAGAATTTTGACTTCGAAAATGAGATAACTGCACTCCTCTCGATTTTAAAATGACCGTGTAAATATTTTGAGTGTATAAAAAAGTTACATTATAATCTGGTTGCCCTCGCCAAACGCGAGAAACATTTATGAATTTCCTATGCAATACACACCCAATCATATACGGTTAAAATAATGAAAATGTAATACATAAAAAAATAAATAAACGAACCACAGATCCGTCCTCGATTTATATGTAGGGCCGAAACGAAATTGGACCAATCAACCGGAGGGCATCGCGTGAAACTCTCCTGTGCGCGTCACGTTCAAATTAACCTACCGTTTTTCACGGACGGACGATTTTTCAGCGGTCCAACTGAATTTAATCTTGTTTGTAATTTAAAATAGGGAAAGTTAATCCAGTATTTTGGATAAGTTGATTGTGACTCGTTTTGACAATGTCAAATCAATTATATTCTAATATCTGAATTGGTTTAGGGGCGTCTGTCCTAATTGCTTATTTGAGGCCAGAGCCATGACAATGTGGATTCAGCCACTCAATATTTCAATTTGTCAATCAGGTTACGATGCCTTGTCAATCAGAGGTAATATGGCCCGTAGGTTCGCGCGGTGTACTGCAGAGGTGAAAGCTACTCTTTTCAGAGCATACTGCCAGTCTTTCTACACGTGCAGCCTATGGATTAAGTATACCAAGAAATCCTGCGTGTCCAGTATGATAGCGCTTTCAGAGCCCTGATGTGTCTATCGCGTCACTGCGGTGCGTCGGGGATGTTTGCAGATGCGCGAATAGACAGCTTCGCAGCAATCATTCGTAAACGAATTGCTTCCCTGATTCGCCGCGTGCGGGTCAGTCGCAACAGCCACCTGCGGTTGTTTGCCTCGCGGATGGATCTGGACTGCCCAATAATGCAACACTGGACACGTGTGCATTTAAGTTAAGGTAGTTTTGACGTTAATTTTGATTTTTTTTTTATTCCGAGATTGTAGTTATTGTTTTTATTTAATTCTGGTATACTAACTATATGAAATGTTAATGAATGTAATATGGATGCAAAATCTGAAGTAAATGAAATAAATAAATAAAATATGAGGTATAATTTTCAATTGTATAGTATAGCGGATGACTCATATTTCAAACCACAAGATATTCCCGGGTGTAATAAGCAGGCAGTGTATAATAAGGTATACTATGTAAGGTATAATATCTATCTATCTATATCGTTCCCTCACTGCTGAGGATCACGACCACATGTAAAGTTCCTCCACAGTGTTCGGTCATGGGTGGCATGGATCGCATGGTACAGACTACCACCTAGTGCTTCCCTTACTAGATCTGACTATTTGGCTGGTGTTATGTCCATGACGCACTTGCCTTCTATGCGACTTAGAATAAGGTATATATATATATATACTCTATGTATATTAAGCGAGTATAAGCAGAGTGAATACGCTTGGGGGCTTACAAGACCAACCAATCTTCCTGATGTTGCGTCATTTGAAAACACCAACTTTTTTACTGGTGGTAGGACCTCTTGTGAGTCCGCGCGGGTAGGTACCGCCACCCTGCCTATTTCAGCCGTGAAGCAGTAATGCGTTTCGGTTTGAAAGGTGGGGCAGCCTTTGTAACTATACTGAGACCTTAGAACTTATCTCAAGGTGGGTGGCGCATTTACGTTGTATGTGTCTATGGGCTCCAGTAACCACTTAACACCAGGTGGGCTGTGAGCTCGTCCACCCGTCTAAGCAATAAAAAAAATAAAAAAAAAAAAAAACAAACAGTCTTTGGTCTCTGGGTTTGTCACTTTATCATTTAGTTTATGTACAGCTAGTTTAGATATTTTTAGATTTTAGATGCTTAAAAAACTATTCAGTTATATGGTGGTATTTCTCAGACAAAGTATTACTCTTCAATGTTCGTTTAAGGAGAGTGTTATATTGCAAGATACGTGTCATGAAAATCAGTATTTAATTAGGTGGATCGCATTCCCGTCTTCCATTATAAGCAAAACGAAACAATTCAATAAATAACGCCATTATGTAACCGAAGAGAAATATTGTAAATACTTAGTCGGTTTTTTTGATTTTTCAAATGAAAGCGTCTAAGAAAGCTTTACTTCATTTAATTTTTTCAATAGATATCAGACCAGGTATTGTTGATTGATGAATTGCGATATTTGATAGTAAGGAACATTTTGAAACTTTTCGATTGGCTTTCAGTCTGTTTATTCATAAATATTGTATTTATTTGATAGGTTTGATTCTTTTACTACCTTTTTTCTACATAGTTTATTTAGTGGTGGTTTATCAAGCACAATACTTAAGTGGCGATTTTAATGGTAGGATTAAATTAGAAATATGTCTGATTGTCAGTGAGAATATATGAATATGTGATTCAAACTATGCCTAATTCCACATACCCCGTCCATGATGATAGTTAGTATCACAAAAACTTTTTTTTATATTTGAACCAATTACTTCCATTTGTCCTGTTTGGATATTGAAGAATTGTTTTACGAAATTAAGTAACAAGGATGTTGCTTTAAAATTGCTCTAATCAGGGAAATGTTCCGATGTACTCTTAGAGAAGTATTATTTATGATCAAGCTGTGCGCACATCAAGGCTTGGAAAGCTCTTGTAACAAGCACTTGAATTAAAGCTTATAAAGAACAAAGCGACTACTCGAAAGCCTTTAAACACCGATGGCCATAAAACGAGCGTAAATACCGCCGATAAACGCCGATGCGACTTTTCGAGCCAAATGAAAAATCACCGTCGGACGTCGTTCTAAAACGCAATAAATATTCACGAGGCTGCAGATAGAGGTGTCGGTGAGATCAATCGTTTTGACGGTTGGGCGGCTAGCGGACCTCCCGCCGTGTTTTATTGCGTCGCTCTGATTAATGATTCGGCAGCACTGCAAAATCAAGCAAGGACACTCTAAATGGTGTCTATTCATTTTTGGAGCACCCCTTTTGAAGCCTCGGTTGCCATACAATGGAAGGCATTTACATTGCATAGTAACCCTGAGCATGAGAAGGTTGTTTTGGTGGGACATTTCAGAGTTTCTGCGAAAGTGGTGAAACTAGTGATTGGATCAAAATAATAAAAAATAATTAAGGATTAGCTAGTTTTTTTTAAGAATGTATGTAGTTGAAGTAGGTATTGTTTTCTCTTTCGGTTGTTAAGCCGGCCTAAAAGTGTAGAAGGGAATTTGTTGGGCTGCACTGGTCGGTACTGCCATACTGTCTAGCTCTTATGTAACTGTCTGCTATAAAAGCTGGAACAGCTATAACTATCCTAAAGAGACATACGTTTGAAATTTGACATTCGCATTATTATGTTTATGGGCACCGTTAACCACCCAAAATCAAGCGAACTAAGAGCTAATCTGCCCATCTAATACAAATAAGAGTCGTATCAATGACCATTGAAACTGAACTGCCCTAGAAATTTATGACAGATCAAGTGGTTGGCTGGTTGACCTTTGTTTAAAACAATAACAAAGTTTTTGTTATTGTAACCCACAACGCGAGGTGATTTTGGAACTAAATCAGCATTCACGACTATTAACTTACTGCTAATATGAAGGTTATTTAAATATTGTCTTAATGCACGAATCCATGATTTTTAATTTTTTTGTCTATTACTATACCGCTGTACCTAAATATCGAATAAACGATATGGCATAACTAACGGTACCTGCCATCTTGCCTGGGATATATGAACACATTTGCCATTAGAAGTAACAAAAGATATAAATATGCCACTGCTGAATAGATCTAGATTCCGGACTGTGGCTTAAATAAATCATTAGGTTAGATTTTGTAAGCTACAGATACCATTTTTTATTGCTATCTAAGCACGTGTGGACGATCTCACAGCTACCTGGTGCTAAGTGGTTACTGGAGCCCATAGACATCTACAACGTAAATGCACCACTCACCTTGAGATATAAGTTCTTAGGTCTCAGTATAGTTACGATCAACTGAACGGTATTATATTCCAGATCTAGTCAGAGAAGCAAATGATATATCTAAATATAAAAATTTCGACCAGGATTATAGATTATAAGAACAGGTGGAAGTAGCTGTCGATACCGTAGGTGTAATGTTCACTTGATGTTCCAATGGTAGCACCAAAAATCGAACTACAATCAGTTAAAAGATCCCCTTGACCTGAAGGCGAAATCCTAACTCAAACTACCAGACTATAAGGTAATGTGAGCTCTTTCTATGTTAAACGTAAATGACAATGAATAGTAATTATGAGAATAGATTGTTGACTACCGCACGATATTTAAATGACAAGAAACTTAGTCATCAGCGACAATGAGAGCTGTAAAGTATTCGAAATATTGGAATAAATAATATGAAAATAATAAAAGCGGGATTACATTGTAAATTTATAAAATAATTATTTACAAATTAAAATAATTATCTCTCCGACTCACGAAAAACAGCAATTGTCCAAAATATATTTTATTGATATTATAACCAAACCATAATCGTATAGTATATAGCATAATGTAAAAGTTGTTAAGTACGCGCTACTTACAAATATTTATTTCCCCTCATAAAAGTCGATAGAACGACACAAAGACTTCTCATATCAAAAATAAACACGAAAAACCGCTCTCTATTCAAAGAAACGTTTCTTTCGTACCCATTTTCTCCCTAAACCAGTATAAATCCATCTACATCCAAGCGACAAAACGAGGAATACATTATATGTCGCCGAAATGATTGATCGTTCGTTTTGATGCGATAAAAAAAAGATTTTCTACAGTACTCGAAGAATTCTCCGTTTTACGACGAACGCAGAGTACGCGAACGTATTTCGTGGGTTTTATGACTCTGGCGCAGTGAGTGACTCGCTCCGATACGTGAGAAATCTGCGGGTAGTAATTGTGAAAGATTCCCGGAAAGGTCCTTTATGTAGGCTTGAGAAAATAAGTTTTTTGTAGACGAAATGTTTTGTGTGAACGCCAATAAAACATGTTACGTACCTAAGCTTCACGCGTAAGTAATTTTTGGGATATGGAAAAATCCTCATTCGAAGTACACGGAACAGAATCTGAGAAAATTTTATGTTTGGAAATAAATAATCTAACTCTCTCTAGTTTTTTATTCACTACCGATTTATAAATTTAGTAGGTTTCAATTTTTAAGATGCTCGCGTTATTAAGATAAAAAAAATAGATCTTATTGTTGAAATGGTAAGATTCAATTTAATCGTGGCCAAATAGGTACTAGTACAGCTTCTGAGCTTATCACTAGTCTTACCTATTTTGTCATGAGATACTCCAGTGCTGTTTTCCGAATACCAAACAACTTAACTGTTAAGGCCTACAAACTTGAGTTAATTTTGTTATTCAAGCAAACTGAATTGGCTTGCCCTACAATTCTGAAGGGTATTTCCGTCCATTGGCACAACGTAAAGTATTCTAAGCCCTCGGAGTAACAAAAACAAAATCCCTTGTTGAAATATGTATTTAGCACGAGCGGGAGATAACTAAACGGTCGACATTCGAGCCAATGGGTAAGCTGTCACACACAACACGAGCACTGATCTATGTTATTATTGTAATCTTTGCTCTTTTCCTACCGTCTATTTCTGGTTGTAGTATATATTCTTTTTATTTAGATTCCAATTGAAGTTTACTATGTCGAAAAGACAAATTTGTAAATACTTTCACGTGGTCTAAGCCGGTAAGATTGTTAGTACCCGTGGACAAAAAGCCGGAAAAAAACAAAGTTTTCCGCACATACTTCCATGTAAGTCGTGTTTAACAACAAATGGTCTTTAGCGTTTGTAACCATTCCAAAACTGTCGTTGCCGAGCATTGGTGCATTGTTGTCGCATATTTGGCAATCTTGAGGCGCATCGGATTCCGGGAGGACCCTTATCGCCTAATAGTCCGATCAATAGCAATTGCAGCTTACATGCCAACAGATGCCTCAAATCGTCTAATTCAGAGCACAGTCCATTCGCTTCCTGGATGTTTTACTAAATTTCTTTGATCAAATTTATATGTTTCGTTGACTGCTTTTTTTTTTCAATTTGGTAATTCCAGAGAATATAAAATTAAAACTACTATTTTGCGGTAGGCAGCGGCTTGGCTCTGCCCTTGGCATTGCTGAAGTCCATGGGCGACGGTAACCACTCACCATCAGGTGGGCCGTATGCTAGTCTGCCTACAAAGGCAATAAAAAAAAATATCACTACTATAGTTTAAAGTAAACAGTAGTTGTAGTTTTGTCTGCACAAAGACCGTAAAAACTACTATTCCAAATATCGAATGCATATTAGCGGATTGAGTTCAGCAATTTACGACATGTGATAAGTAACAATCCCTTGAAACTTTCTGATGATTATCGGAAGGTTGATTGATATAAATCAAATTAAAATAATCTGTTATGTAGTGAAAAGATGCCTAAAATCTACCGCGAACCAGTTCTAGCTTAAAGGGTGTGACTGTTCGTGAACTTCCACATATTGTTATCGCGCCTCGTGATTTGGCAATATTCTCGTATCTTTACTGCAATAAATACCAAATGGTCACGTGACGTCACCTGAACATCTATTGCAAATACATTGAAGTTTAAAAAAAAATTTGATTACTATCAATTCTTGATAATTACAAAAGGCCTCACGCAATCCAAGACATAAGGTGACCAAGCTCGATTTTCATTTATAGAGATAATTTAAATTTAAATATACCAATCTCCAATGGTCTCCCAATAAAAAACAAAACCTGTAATCTCCACTTCTCCATTCCGAGTAAAGTATTCAGTTCAAGCCCCCCATGATTTAAGGATACTGGTTTCTACAATCTGTTCATCTTCTTGAATAATAGTCATGTATTACAATAAAGACCGTACAATTAATTTTATTGTTTGCAGCAAAGCCTTCGAGTTTCACCGCGGGCACTAATTGCTCAGGAAACGTGGCCGGAATTAAATTGCAGTCGAGAACATTAAAATGCTGGAGACTGAGAATACTTACCGAAATATACTGTTGTTTTTGAAGTATTAAGATTATGAGCGACCGAAGTTGTTTGCAAAGGACGCCTGTGTTAGAGTTTTGAATATTTTTAAAGTAAGGCATGGAATTTAAGTACGTTGTGGTGGAATTTGTAGTGTTGGTTTAAGGTACCACACGTTACCACAACGTGGTTTATTATATACTATCGACCCGCCCTCGCTTCGCTTCGGAAACATTAAATTTTATTATTGATAGCTGAGTCCCGCGATGTTACCTACCCGCGTTTATTGTCGTACCGCGGATGACGCCGCGAGGCGAAGCTATTCTAAAAAAAGTAGCCTAAGTTACTGCTTATATTATCAGCTATCTATCAGTGAAGGTCTCGTCAAAATCGGTCCAGCCGTTCGAGAGATTATCCGGAACAAACAGACAGATGGACAGACAAAAATTGTAAAAAATGTTATTTTGTTGTATGTACTGTATATATATTCATATGCATGTAGTAAAAAGCGGTTATTTCAATATTACAAACAGACACTCCAATTTTATTTATATGTACTGATTAAACAAGCTACCGCTACCCACACTGGACTTCATTTGTATTGTAAAACAGTTGTCCATCCTTCAGAGCGAACTAATTGTTAATACTACTTCCAAATAGAAACAGGCTGAATAGTAGTTCCATTAATGCGGGTGGACCCAACACCCTGCCACCAATAGTTATGCAAATTATAATTTTTGCGGGTTTGATTTTAATACTCCTTAGATGTTTTTTCTTCACTGAGTCAATCATGAACACGATTAAATAAGTATTAGCTTTAAAAAATGTATACTAGTATACAGGGCGATTAGGTCATGAATACTTTGAATTAAATTTCATCGTAATTGGAAAGTACATGCGTTCTAGAAGTATTGTTATGAGCATAAGTGTCACAGATTGTATCCTCTCGTTATAAAAATATACCCAAAAATATACTCATGTTAAATAGATAGCTTAAGATGAACGAATAACAGAAATAGTTCGTACTAAAAATCAGACAGATAACGAGCCATTTTATACCAACTTTTTTGAAAAAGTAAATATGAAAACGATGACTAGAGAAAAAATATTTGAAGAGCTTTCACAAAAAAAGGAAAAATACACAGAAAGGTTGCCTATTAAAATCGGTAATGTACCTCCAAAATCTAATGATAAAGTGTAACGCGATTTAAGGGAAGGTCCTACAAATGACACGCATGGAAGAAACAGACTGATTCTATGAGAGGAGCGATTCGTTTTATCTTCAAGGCTGTGGTCGTTTGGCCACTAACACGGCGTGCGGCGATCACGTTTCCCTGTAATCCCCGGGTTCCCGAAAAGCCTTTTTTAGTTGTGTATTTAGGTCTCAGGCTTTTAGGGAATTATTGTGGGCCCTTTTTATGTTAGGGAATTAGCTACTGGATTTGCAATTAGTTCGAGGGTAGACTTAAATACAGTTTTTTTAGCACGACCGTTCCTGTCGACCAAATTGCGATAATGTTTAGTAGTGTCAACTTGTGTAAATATTACGCTGGGGCTGGGGATAAATAAAACTCTCACTGAAGTACAAATAAAAAAATCTATTTAGCACTTAAGTCACACTTTGCAAATCACAATTCACTTCTTCCGCTTCGCTTCAGGTGATCCATTCACTATTTCGCTTCGAGTAGATCCGATTCCTAACTACCTTCATGTCACCTCTGCAACGCTCATATAGTCGAAACGACAAGTCCACAATTATCAAGAAGATTCCCGATAGGGCGAGTCGTTTCAATATGTGTTTTCTACTATTTAATAATAGATAGCGTTACACTTCTCGAGTGTTTTCGATATTACTAGTTCTTTTGATATACGTTTCTACTATACGACGACAGATGGCATTACTCTTAGCGGCGTAACAATACGTATGTGACAGAATAGCTGACATCTACATTATCATTCGACATAGTGAGCGTATAGTGGGTAGTATTGCAACGAGACTCTGTCGCAATAACAAAGGAAATTTTTAATTGGTATATAATATTAAGATGCACAATCTAGTAGAGCTTATAAAATCAAAATATGTATAACAAAGCGCAGCATGAAAAGGTTTGATCCCAGATATATTAATTCTTCTTAACTCCGGTAAAGAGCGTCTTTCAATTCAAGTCGAGCGATGACACCTCGGCTATCGAAGCACACCACCCGAAGTGAGCCGATTGTCGACGTCGTTCAAAGCACGTCATGACGGATCCTCCCGATCCATTAATGGTGCTTTTAGGTACCACAAGCACCGGTTACGGTCCTGGTCGAGCCCGTCGCTTGCGACGAATGGCTCGACGAGCGAATTAACTCGCAGATTCAGCCCACTGAGTTTCTCGCCGGATCTTCTCAGTGGGTCGTGTTTCCGATCCAGTGGTAATTTCTGCGAAGCAACGCTCTTGCTAGGGCCAGTGTTAGCAACACTCCGGTTTGAGCCCCGTGAGCTCACCTACAAACGTTAGGGTAAAGCTGAAATAGCCTCTCATGACTATCAGCATAAGTCAAAAAAAAGAGCAGCTCATCCCACATCCAGGGACTCTCTAGGGGCCGCATTTTTGCTTCATTTATCTTGTCCTGATGCTTCATGTATACTTTTGCTTTTAAATTCCAATCTAAACTGTTTCTATTGCTGGGTTTTCAGTATAAGTTTTTATTTTACCGAAGGACGAAAGGCTAAGCTGGTTTAAGCAAAATTTTTACAAATTTACAGGAGAACCATTTAAAGAATAAAATTGGCAAAAAATATCATGACTTAAAAACTTTTTCGGTTTTTTTATGGGGTAAACATAATTTTGATTCCAATGAACAAGGTCGCATTGTTGATGCTAATACCAAATAAAACGGGCCTTTAATTACATAGATAAATCTCGCGTATTGAGCGAAATGTCGCTTAAACTGAATAGCCTTTACCCCTCGATATATTTGATGCTTACACAACTTTTGTTTATAGATTATTTTTATTAGTGTTCTTTTTTTTAATCTCCTGAGATTTTGATAAGTAGCAACCGTGATTGTTCAATACCTTTGTTTATTTTATTCATTTAACATTTGAAATACTATCTAATCTGAATATATATAAAAATGAAGTGCTGTTCGTTAGTCTCGCTAAAACTCGAGAACGGCTGGACCGATTTGGCTAATTTTGGTCTTCAATTATTTGTGGAAGTCCAGAGAACGTTTAAAAGGTAAATAAATATGAAAATGCTCGGAATTAAATAAAAATAACAATTTTGTTTTTCCTTTGATGTGTGTGTCCCCGTCGGACGAATTCCTTTTGTTTGTTTTAAGTTTATTTTATACAAAAGTTTAGGTTTTTTATTTATCGATTGAGGTACTACGAAGTCTACCGTGCAGCTCAATAAATTTTAAAGATGATGACGAATTCTTTTTTGCTGTTTGATTGTGAATAGACAATATACCAGTTCACATTAGTATGGTATATTGGGATCCATAGAAGAAGCAACGTGAATTCACCTTATAATAGGTTACTAAATCGTGACTCACAAGAAAAACATGAATACAACAGTTAGAAAAAGAAATTGATTTGTTACCAAATGGCCACCTAATAAATAATGTGGTATTGGAATGCTACTCCTGCCGAATTCCCGAAGCGGTCTACCAACGCATTAATTTAAATAAATAAATAAATAATATAAAAAAACAAACGCGATATTTGAAAGCATTAAATTAAATAAAGAAAATAAAAAAAAACAAACGCAAATTTTGTGAAATTGTAACAACGATATAACATCAATATATTTTTACCTCGAGCGCGAAACTCCGCCGCCCTAGGGGCCAATTAAGGCAAATTGGCTAACAGCCCCCATACTGCAAACATACGACTCTACGTCTGGGTAAAGTCAATAGTTTATTTTCTACATTGGGGAATTCGAGCACACATCTTCAGGGAAACGAATAATTCGAAATCGCTTTTTTTTGTTCTTTTTACGTAGAGACACTGGTAGAGTTTTTTCTGAGTCTGAACAATATGCTAACTCTTTTTTATATACTTTTTTATATCTATTTTATAAGTCGTGGACTATGATTCAAAACTATTAGTGGTATGTGGCAGCAAGCAGATCACCATAGTTCTTCTTTTTTAGAAAGCTTTAATGAAAACGATATTATATTAAAATATATAATGTATATATTATTTTTTTACCTGCCTATCATCCACATTAGCAATATCATGGCTGCTGTAATATCCACCAAAAAACTTTTACAGTAGCCTTTAAAAATACATGACGAAGCGTGAGCACGGAGAACGAGGTTTTTCCAGAGCGGGATAGTACGTGCAAAAACACTCTGAAAATATACTCTGATGACCGTGCGGGTCCCACACAGTAGGAATGAACTTTGTTGCTGTAAAAAGAGATGGCGGGTCACGTCTAATGTTCCCCTAGAGCTATCACTTAGTTTAACCCCATTATATGGATAAACATTTGTATGAGGGAAATTGTTGCAGGTTTTGTAACTTTATCATTGTATTTATTATAATTCATTAACATGAACAAAAAGTAATAGTAATGAAAAAAAGCCTAGCCAGAGTCGTCATGCCTCATTCTGAGAGATTTAATAATAATAATAAAGCCCGTTTATTTCCAATCCATAATAATATCGTTATTACATGCGATTTAATATATACTAGGGTAGAATTTCTTTCACTTTCATTTACTCGCTATCGTTACTTTCTTCTGTACCATTGATTGAAACCCCTTCTCGGGTAAAGGCTTCCTCCAGCTTCTTCCAAACCACTTGGTCCATGACTTTCTTTTTCCAATCGCTTCCTGCTGTCGCTTTTATATCTTCTATCCAAAAAAGGCCACATCCCTCCAATCCTCTGAGAGATTTACATAGTTGAAAATGCTATTCACATGTTACATGAAGTCTTCTTGAAAGTTTTTAAGGGATCGTCAAGGGGTATCCAACGTTTGATTATATATTAAAGGTTTTCAACCTCCTTAAATATCTGAACGAGTTTTTGGTGTGTAAGTCCTTGAAAATTTAAGTTATAAAACAATTTAGAATAAAATTTAATTTAATATTTTTATGTTCATCTCGAAACTCGATGAAGTAATGTATTGAAATTATTTTAACTCTTATGATAGGCAGTATAGACATGGTACAAGACTATGCTATAGGAATGACTCTAACATTAACTTATTACTACTACTAGCAGACCCGGCCACACGTTGCTATGGCTAAGGTTTTTGTTTCTAAATAGCACGCGGCCGGCTATGCTAATACCAAAAAAAAAGAAGAAAAAAGTAAGAACAATTGGATTTCACTGTATTGCATTTACTACGAAATAAATTTCACGTATACTTTAGTCTCAGCAACACGTGGTGTTTATGCTATTAAATTGTAGCTTATGTGAAGCGTTGGTATTTTTAACACAGCGCCATCTATGAGATATTAATGTCAGACAGTATTACAACTGTCTGTAAAACAGATTTAAGGCGCCATCTCTTTTAGACCTACGAAAATTACAATTAATAACAATAATTAATCAACATAACAAATCATTTTATTGTTAACTAGCTGACCCGGCAAACGTTGTGTTGCCTTAAATAGGATTTCTAGGGAAATTCTACTGTAGAAAAAAAAACCTCATTTGGGGAAGGCTTAACGACGAAAGCGAAGATCTTCCACCGAACGGGTGATATTGCTCGGTAGACCGACGGTCCAAATGTTGTTGTTCGGAACTTGTATATATGCGCTTTATCTTGAAAATGTCGTAAGCGAGATTCAGGCATCTGTCAATTAACTTGCGTTGTATGATGGCTACCCGCCACATCACTCCCCTCCGAGACTGGAGGTCGTGTCATTTTTAGTTAGCGTTGTCCGTGCTGAGATTAGCTTGCAAGTGCCAGTGCTGCTCGAAGTTTGCGGTGAGTCGAAACTGAGCTTGAATGCTGCGTGATTGTCGCCAGTGCTGCTCGAAGTCTGCGGTGAGTCGAGACTGAGCTTGAATGCTGCGTGATGAGGCAGTGTAGGTGCGTGCCGTAGGGCCAGGAGGCGCGGTGAGTCGGCTGCGATGATCCTGTTGAGGCTGCGATGCTGGCTTGCTGTGGGACGACTGTCGATGACTTGCTTTTATCTGCGAGAATGCGGGGATTGTGGTAGCCGAAGTTCTTGATGCGCTGATGATGAATCAGAAGATTGCGATTGTTCCGTCGCAGGTCACCAGTTTGGGGAAGGCTTAACGACGAAAGGGAAGATCTTCCACCGAGCGGGTGATATTGCTCGGTAGACCGACGGTCCAAATGTTGTTGTTCGGAACTTGTATATAATAATAATAATAATAATAATAATAATAATAATAATAAACATTTATTCCAAACACAAATACAAAAAATAAATAAAAAAGATAACAAAAATAACGAGGCTTGGAAACGGTTACCGGCTCAGCAATGCCTAACAGTATCGAGACAATCGGTACTGCGGCGCTGATCTTCCGCCGGCACCTGCGGAGTGACGCGCACACCAGCATTAGAACGACCAATACACATCATTGTAAAATATATTAAAAAATAAAAAGAACATGAATAATAAAAAATTAAAAATAAAACAGTTATGAAAAGGACAACAAAATGACATTATTAAATTAATTAAATAAAAATTGCAGTTGCAAAGCACAATTAATTATAGTACGGAGTAATTATATTTGATATTTTCGAATTTTTCTTGTATATTCAAAAGATATACTTTTAAATTTGTTTTAAAGGACCTTAGCGTTCTCTGGTGCCGGATAGGTGGAGGAATATTGTTCCAGCATTTAGAGGCCAAGTAGCGGAAGCTGCCTCTAAAAGCAGCAGAGCAGTGTCGAGGAGTCGCAAACACTTGGGAGCGTTGTCGCGATTGCCTACCGCCATCTCCTAAATAAGTCAACTTAAGATATAAATAATTCGGCGTTTGCAATTTTACGACTCCAAATAATAAACAAGCAAAATGCAACTTCCTTCTCAACTTTAAATTCAACATTTTGCTTTGATTAATTATCGGCGTAACATGGGATCGTGGTGGGATGCTAAAGCAAAATCTCATGCATGCATTCTGTACTCTCTGTAATATGCGCCCAGTTGAATTAAGTAATCTTGGTCCGTATACCACGTCCGCATAATTCAGTTTCGAGAGAATCAGTGTCTCAACGAGTTGAATCCGAAGTTTTTCACCGAGATAATTGCGGATGCGGTACAGGACCTTCAAGCGATAGAAGCAGTGGCGGACCATCTCAGTGACATGCTTCTTAAACCGGAGACCTGCATCCATCAGTAGGCCCAAGTTACGCACCTCATATACTCTCTCAATGGGGTCATTTCGAATATTTAACCCATTGAAAGGTTGTGATGGAAGCTTAGACAATCGAGATTCATTTCCAAACACAATATATTTAGTCTTGCTGGGATTTAAGAAGAGTGAGTTCTGTTCCGACCAATTCGCCACTCTATTTAGGTCCCCTGTAAGTTTCTCAATGGCCATTGTAAACTCGGACATCTTAAAAGAGATGTACAGTTGAATGTCATCAGCATATATATGGTACTGACAATTATTGATATGACCAACAATATCTGCGCTGTAAAGGATAAATAGTAAAGGGCCCAGGATCGAACCCTGTGGTACACCATTAATGACGTTAGCCATGTTGGATCGAACATTACCCTCACCGCGACGAATTTCCACCAATTGCGATCGTTCAGTCAGATAACTTGAGAACCAACGAATGGTATCCGCACTTAAGCCGTAGAAACTCAATTTGGCAAGAAGAAGGTCAATGTTCAAGCTGTCGAATGCTCGAGAGAAGTCCAGAAGTACCAGAACCGTACACATACCCCGATCCTGTGCAGCAAGGATATTATCCGTCACATCTAAGAGAGCAGTTGCAGTACCACGCGATCTCCGGAATCCGGACTGATACTCAGGCAATATGTTATGTTTCTCGAGATAGTCCGTCAGCTGTGAAGATATTACTTTCTCTAGAATTTTAGACAAGCAGGGCAATATACTGATGGGTCGGAGGTCACTGAGCTTGCGCTTATGCGCTTTATCTTGAAAATGTCGTAAGCGAGATTCAGGCATCTGTCAATTATCTTGCGTTGTATGATGGCTACCCGCCACACTCATTTAACCACATAATACCTCATTATAAACAAAAAAAAAATCCAAAAAATTAAAATAAAAAATTAATGTTTGGGGTGAACAACCCTTTTCACTTAGGGGTATGAAAAATAGATAGTAGCCGATTCTCAGACCTACTGAACATACTATTACACAAATAAAACCAAAAAAGCATGGTTGAAAAATGTATAGTATTGTATAGCTCTCAAATATATTAAGTGTATAATCTATGATGTATAGTGAGTAAGTAAGACAAAATGTCCCCATTTTGGCGGGAACGCGAGGAGTGAAGTTGTGTGATTTGTTTTATTTTGTCTATTTAGTGTTTCTTCGGGCTTGAATGTGTAATAATGGTCGTTTATTAACTGTTTAATATCTGTGAAAGTGCACAAATGTGGGAAAATGAAACAAAGCCGCTGGACGTAACTTCTCGGGATCCTCAAAAAAGTTTTGAAAGTCGTCGTGGCCTAAAGGACGTAAAGACGTTCGGTGCATTCGTATGAAGCGATACACCGGTGTTCGAATCCCGCAGGCGGGTACCAATTTTTCTAATGAAATACGTACTCAACAAATGTTTACGATTGACTTCCATGGTGAAGGAATAACATCGTGTAATAAAAATCAAACCCGTAAAATTCTAATTTGCGTAATCACTGGTGAGTCTGGTGAGTCACCTCTTGTGAGTCCGCGCGGGTAGGTACCACCACCCGGACTATTTCTGCCGTGAAGCAGTAATGCGTTTCGGTTTGAAGGGTGGGGCAGCCGTTGTAACTGTACTTGAGGCCTTAGAACTTATATATCAAGGTGGGTGGCGCATTTACGTTGTAGATGTCTATGGGCTACAGTAACCACTTAACACCAGGTGGGCTGTGAGCTCGTCCATACATCCAAGCAATAAAAAAAAAAAAAGTCCACTTAAAAAATCTTAGTAATGACCACCATTTTACTAAGATTATATTTCATCCCATATCATCTCAATTCATTTCATTTAATTTCGTCCCAGTTGATTAGTGTCTCAAATTAATCATCTTCATTTCATTTCACTCCATAGTATCATATTTCATAAAAATATGATTAATATCAATTAAAATAAGACATGACTTAAAGGTCTCAGTTACCAGGTCATAAAATCTCTTAAAAAATAGTAAGACAGGAGACCGGCTTCGTCCTCATCCCCACTACGTGATGTTTGCTGAATGAGTGGTGACACCTGGCGGGGATTGCTGATCGATTGATAGTTGATCAGTAGTCGACCAGCGAGGGCGGGAGATCAAATTCAATTTAAAAAAAAACATAATTAAAGGAACTTGAAATTATAAACTCTGAATAAGAATTTATCGTACTACAATTATAATATTGCCATCTTGCAACCTTATTGCGGATTTGTGCATAGAATTAAAAAAATATTAATCGGGATGGAAAAATAGGGGTTGATCGTATAAGAGTGAAAATTGACAGTAATATGATTTTTTATTTATTTTAAGTAATGACAAAACAAAATAAAAAACTTGACAAAAAAATTAAAGTTTATAATTAACAAATAAAAAAAGGGGTTGATCATAGAGGGATGAAAAATTGAGAGTAACATCAGATTTTTTATTTTAATTCATCTATACTAATATTATAAAGAGGAAAGATTTGTTTGTTTGTTTGTTTCGAATAGGCTCCGAAACTACTGGACCGATTTGAAAAATTCTTTTTCCATTAGAAGCCGACATTGTCCCCGATGAACATAGGCTACTTTTTTTTATTTTTTTATTTTTTTATTTCATGTGTGTTTTAATGTTTCCGAAGCGAAGCGAGGGCGGGTCGCTAGTGACAAAATAAAAATAAAAATGAAAATCTTGCCAAAAAAATTAAAGTTAACAAATAAAAAATAGGAGTTGATCGTAGAGGGGTGAAAATTTCAGAGTAATATGAATTTTATTATTCTACGTCATGACAAAATAAAAACAAAATTCTCCCAAAAAATTTTAAAGTTTTTAATTAGCAAATAAAAAATAAGGGTTGATCGTAGAAGGGTGAAAATTGAGGATTGTATGTATTTTTGTATGTTGTATCATAAAAAAATAGAAATTAAAAATTTTGTCTAAAAAATAAAAATAATAATTTAGGGGTGCACTACCCCTAACATTTAGGGGGATGAAAAATAGATGTTGGCCGATTCTCATAGATACCGGATAAGCACAAAAAATTTCATCAAAATCGGTCAAGCCGTTTCGGAGGAGTATGGCAACGAAAACTGTGACACGAGAATTTTATATATTAGATTAATAAATGTTGCGACCATTAATCGAAATAAAAATCATCCTAATACTAATGGCTTATCATCAGTAGTCATCCTAATGGCTTAAGTGGGAACAAAACACATATTTAAAAAAAAATTGTTAAAATCAGTTCAGTAGTTTAGGTGTCCATCGCGGACAAACAACGTGACACGTAATTTACATATTATATTAAGATATTAAGATAATACGTTTGGTTGAACAATTCCCTTCATTTTTCCAATAACTATAATATTTTCTAATGAAGTTATTTATGATTTTTTTTTCTCATTGACACATTTTATTAGCATAGTTAAAAAAATGAAAAATACTGTTCATTCCTATTTCTTGTCTCAGTTAAATCATTCAGTAGGCATTTACCACGAAATCCAGATCACGTAGCAGATTTTATATCCTGTACATGACTATTCGTCTAACATTGTCTACCCTATTAATCAGAATTAAGAAGTAATCAATCATAGAAGAAATCTCAGGTACACATCTCGTGTAATTTATCAACCTCACCTCTGAGATATAGCGGACAAATTGCTTTAACTAATCTTAAAAGCGGCTTAGAGTTGTAGACTTTGAACGTTATTTATTAAATAGCATTATAGTGATGAGGCAATGATGAGATAGATTATGATACTAATTACATATATATTTTTATTGGCCTTAGAAATTTGTTATCCATATTTTTCCTTGATGTAGTAAAGACCTTTCAAATTAGCGCAGCCAATGAGCAATAGGCTGTTAAATATTGGGACTCGAGCTTGTTCAAGAATCTGACTACTTATAGTGCAATGATAAAACATGATTAATCAATTGTGACATATTTTTACTGGTGGTAGGGTATCTTGTGAGCTCACTCGGATAGGTATCACCACCCTAACCATTTCTACCGGTAAGTAATAATGAGTTCTGGTTTGCAGGGTGGGACAGCCGTTGTAATTGAGACAGACTCAGAACAGAAGACAGAAGAATATTATTATGTCTAATTGAGTGGCGGCATTTAAGTTGTCTATAGGCTCCGATAATCATTTAATACCAAGTGGACCGTGAGCTCGTTTATATGTACATGTATATAAAAAAGGAACCAATAAAAAAACCTATATAACTATGAACGTTTCGTCTGAATAAATATTTTTATTCAAAACTAGCTGACCCGGCAGATTTCGTAGTGCCTCAATCGATAAGTAAAAGACCTAAGCTTTTGTATAAAATAAACTTAAAACAAACAAAAGGAATCCGTCCGACGGGGGACACATCAAAGAAAAAACAAAATTGTTATTTTTATTTAATTCCTAGAATTTTCATATTTATCTACCTTTTAAACCTTCTCTGGACTTCCACAAATAATTTAAGACTAAAATTAACCAAATCGGTCCAGCCGTTCTCGAGTTGTAGCGACACTAACGAACAGCAATTCATTTATATATATATATAGATATGTTTGAATTAAAACGTCAGCGATTCATTCATTTATGAAAAGAACATTAAGTAAAATACCCTTAGAACATTTCTAACGCATTTGAGACAGTTAATTTCGATCTCTATGTAATTAAAGAAACCGTTTATTTAAAACAGAAGGAAAGAAGAGAGATAAAATACGAATTAATAATTAAGAACGCGGAAAATTTACGTCGAGCGGATCGCTTTGTAAGAAAACACCAGAATTTGAATTATGTGCAAATTACAAAAGTACCCTCTTCTACCGGAGGGTAGGATAGAAAGGTGCGCTTACAAAGAAAAGTAGATCTGCATAATTGAACTAAGAGTTTTCCAATGGTATAAATCAGAGGCTCGTAGAGTGCCACCATCTAACATGATAAATGAGATCACAGGCTCATCTACCCTTCTTCTACTTGGGGATCGAATCGTAGAAATCTTAGTTTAATTATACAACTACCCGCTTTTTAGTTCTAAACGCGTGATGGCTACAAAAGTTTTAGCAGGAGGGTTGTCAATGGGGGATCCGGGGGGGGGGGGGTCATGGGGGTCATGACCACTCCCTGAGCTGGTTCCAGGACTTAGGTAGACCACTAATTGAATATAATGATTTTATTTATATATTTTGTCACCATACGGATTTTATGTAACTACATACCTTCAATATTTAATTAATTTAATATAATATAATAACTTTGTATAATGGCAAACGTTTGGGAACGAACGTATCTAAATTTGACTATGTGACCCCCTCCTGGCGCCAAAGCTGGATCCGCCCTTGAGGGTAGTGCCAAGTTTAGAGCATCTAGCGTTTAAGTTTCTATTCCTCTTTCCGGATTAACTTTGAATAACATCACTTGTAACTGTGAGGTGGTGATGACTAAAGAATTTGAACTCACTGAAGGATAAGGGGCGAGATATGCTGGTCTACGTAAACTTCACTTGCCCCCTGTTCGAACAAACTAGACAATGCAAACATACTGGTGGTAGGACCAGCTCTTGTGAGTCCGCGCGGGTGGATACCACCACCCTATTTCTGCCGTGAAGCAGTAACGCGTTTCGGTTTGAAGGGTGGAGCAGCCGTTGTAACTATACTTGAGACCTTAGAACTTATATCTCAAGGTGGGTGGATGTCTATGGGCTCCAGTAACCACTTAACACCAGGTGGGCTGTGAGCTCGTCCACCCATCTAAGCAATAAAAAAAAAAGAAAAACAGTTAGTTACCTTACGCGAATCACAGTGACCTATTTAAGAAAAACTAGCATGCGTCAGATCATTTATTCATTCAGTACAGATAATGCCCAAGGAACTTTGTTGAGAGCTCTCCGAGATGAAACGCTGGAAGTATTCCGAGAAGTTGGACTCGGTGTATTATTACTGAGTCCTAAGTTATCTGCATGTGAAATAGTGCCTTAATGTTGAAGCTTTATTTTAAATAGCTTTATACTCTTTTCTCAGTAGGTTCATTGGTTGGACATATGTATGAGCGTAGTAACAAAGTCCCGTAGACCATACAACGTATAAGCTGTCACCTATCTTGATACATCAAGTCGGAACTTTAGGTGCATTGTGTCATGGCTATTGTTCAGCTCGTATGATTGACAGGTCGTAGCAATAAGCACGATGGTGCTAAAATCCTTTGGACACTTTCATTTTACGATTTTTGACTTTTCGAATACTTTTCATGGGTGAGTAAAGTGTAATTCGTTGTGATTTCATAACGGGCAAATTACACTGTAGAATTTTGTAAAATTATTTATTGACTATAAATTTATTTTCGCATATATTGAAGCAACCAATATCTTGAGGTCTGCTTGTTTGTTTGACTTGGGGTTTCGTCTTCAACATTAGAGAATCCCAGGTCTTAGATAATTACGAACCATCACCAAATCACGATCACTTCGTATTTCACATTATAAGGGATATTTAGTTGCCATAACTTACAGCCACTATGAATGTGCCAATATTCAAATTTCGACGGCAGGTAAAGGTTTTTAAAAAAAGAGTACCTTATCGCACAACAGACTTCCATGATGAAGAAATTAGATTTTATAATAAAAATCAAACCGTGTTTACGTATTTACGTTATAAAGCATATTGCAAGTCGTACATTCCGATCACATATTTGGATGTGTGACTACAAAATAATTTTATAGACCAAACAAGAAAGTAAGTCAGTACCTAAGATCTGTTAAGTTTGGCATACTTCTGCCGGATTCTAGTGTCAATAAGCTGTACAATGTCTAGGCTCTCAAACATAGACATATTTACACTTCATATATAGGCATTTCATACAACTAAGAGACACATATCGGTCAGAGTTAAAGAGCACATTGCGGACGTCAATAATAATAAAGCACACAAGTCTGCAGTTTGTCAACGTGCTCTAGCACAGCGGTGCCAACAATATTCTAAGTTCTGCAGTTTGTTTGACCTGGATTTTCATTTTCACGATAAAAGGACTGCAGGATAAGTGCCAATGGTATTTCTTGATTTAAATCAGGGTTTTTTTTTCAATGGCCTCGCTCATAATACTTGGAATTAATTGGTTTTCTTTAGCGCTAGTATTTGGATTTTGTCAAATATTTTTATTGATTTTATCTTTTTCATCATACCGACGCTTGAAAGGCAAACATGACTAAGCGACAATAACTGCTTTGTACATAAATGATAGGCAATAACCATATTCGACGCGCAAAAAAATATATATTTCTAGGTCTATTCAAATCACTTCAATCCTACAGCTACTAGCTAGATTCTGCTACAGCTGGATTCGTTAAAATAAATTTTGTTTTCATGTATTTCAACTTTAAATTAGTCTACTGTAAAGTTCACGCATTGTCGCTAAGTCACGTTTGCCTTTCAAGCGTCGATACGAACATTTGTATTACTCCTTATATACTTTTACGTAATTCATTATACGACAATATAAGTTACCCTCAACTTGGTATATCAATGGAGAGCAAAACAACAACTGGATCCACTCAAAATGTAAATGTATCAATTTATTACTAGGTGAGTGGATTATATTATGACCCTACCCTTGCCTTCAACATGTAAAGCCTACACACACACTAAAGAGTTCCGTAGGCTGTATGAACATTGAGTAACAAGAAATTTTTGTCTTCCACCGTTGTGTTACTCGTTTTCTATCTATCTGTCTATATTAAATTAGAATCAATGTTCGGTGGTATGTTTGTTTGTTTGTTTGTTTGTCTTCTACACGTTTCTGTTTATCTGAATGTCATAATTTGGTACAGTCGTTATTAGCATACCAGGGAAGGTTTCTGTCATTGCACCACCAATTTACAAGTTACAACGGCTGCCCCACTCTTCAATATTTTTCATACAATTAACCATAGTGGTGCATAACCTTTTGGCATGACCATGAAACTTTTTTTAATAGATCCAATCCATTGAACCCAGAATTAAGAAACATGCTTTTTGTTACTATAAAAGGCCATATCAACCATGAGATAAATTAATCGTTTTAATAACTTCGCGTCTTTATTACCTGGATCCACTGCGGCTATCATATTGTATTTCGCCAGATCACTACTGAAATGCAACTCCCGGCTCTGAAATGGACACGAGGAGGGATTGGAGCCTCTGGGTCTGCGGAGGGACTTCGGTTCCCTCTGTATTTTGTACCGCAAGTTCCATGGGGAGTGCTCTGAGGAATTGTTCGAGATGATACCAACGTCTCGTTTTTACCATCGCACCGCCCGCCACCGGAGTAGAGTTCATCCATACTACCTAGAGCCACTGCATTCATCCACAGTGCGTTTCCAGAGATCTTTTTTGCCACGTACCATCCGGCTATGGAATGAGCTCCCCTCCACGGTGTTTCCCGAGCGCTATGACATGTCCTTCTTCAAACGAGGCTTGTGGAGAGTATTAAGCGGTAGGCAGCGGCTTGGCTCTGCCCTTGGCATTGCTGAAGTCCATGGGCGACGGTAACCACTCACCATCAGGTGGGCCATATGCTCGTCTGCATACAAAGGCAACAAAAAAAAAAATGGACTTCGCTCCAGTGTTTCCGGAGCCCTGTGATAACGCGATATTTAAATGCGATTTCAAGAATGCCCAAACGATAGGCAGCGCCCTAGGCATGCTCCTAAATAAGACCTCTAAGGAATTTTAATTGATTATTTTACAGCAATATACGTAAGTTTTTGGTGCTTATATTGCAGGAGAAATGTTTCTTCAGGAGAAATTCTTATGAGGGTTATGAAATGTGCAAATTTTTATAAAACTTATAATCATTATTTCCAAATTAAGGGAACATTACCAACAAAATGCTCGGTTCGATTTGGGTACGGAGGAGGTTTTCAACGTGCTCTCATATGATAGGTCTTTCGAAACTAGTCAGGATCCCCGAATTTATTCCAAGAGGTATTCGTATGCGAAGTGTCTCCGTTCCTTGAATTATGTACATTTAAATGGGATTCACCCAGTACGAGGCTTGCTGAAGGACTTAATACACGACGGTCCTTTCATTCGTATTTTCTTTGATGTAATAGGATTTCGGAGGCGGAAAGTGTTTGAATACTTGTTTTCTTAAGACTCGCTGATTATATGGATTTAGTAGGTTTTTTGTACTGACTTGACTGACATAACGTGCGTGTGTATTAAGATAAAATTAGCATAGATTTTGTTGATGCGAATTTGGTGATAAACTCAAGATCCAGATGATTTTAATAGGATAATGGAGCTTACTGGACGTGAATTCAGCTACCCACCAAGAGAAAAATGTTCCGAAAGTTGGCAGACCTAGACGTCCTTGTTTACTTTCACAGTAACCTTGTTTTCAAAGCTTTTGAAGTTTCTGCGTCACAGAATATCTTTAGGGCTTCTTTACAGTGTTTAATCCTTGTAATAAATACAAACTTTTGACCAGCATTTACTGCCCTTATATACGAGCAGACTAATGGCCTGCCTGGTGGTTAGTGGTTATCGTCGCTAACAGACGTTAGCTATGCCAAGGGCATAACCTAGTTGCTGTCAAAAACTGAATACTCTTCGAAAACTTCCTTTGAAGAAGGATATGTTATAGCGCTCCAGTAACCCCGTTTATGCCAGAGTCAGAGAGATAGTACGTGGCAGAAGATATCTCTGGAAACGCATTGTGGATGAATGTAGCAGTTACAGATAGTAAGGATTCCCAATGGCCGAAAATGCTTTAATAAAAAAGACATAACGGGATCATCTCGACAAAGTCCTCAGTATACCACATTCCGCTGTTACTGCATTGCTAAAGTTCGAACGGGGCTAAAATGGAAAACTATTTTAGAACGATTTTAAAGAAATCGAAATTATCTCAGATAAATGCTTTTATTCCATTTGAAAACTGAAAACGGCATGTTCTAAAAAAAAAAACGAGCCATTGTTCGCAGTTGAAGCGTTGAATCTAAAATATTCTTGTCACGGAATGGTTTCCGGATTGCGACGTCCCCTTTTAGGGCTATTAACTATTTAAACTGAGGACAGCTCGCCCACGCGGTCTGTCTTTAAATATACATACAGGTATATGTAAATAGACTGTTAAGAAATCTTAATACTAATATACATAAATAACACCTAAACCACTGCTAGGAACTTGCTAAAACTTATATTGGCATCTTGAAAAGCATTATTTTCAAATAAAATCATCAAAATTGGTTCACTTAGATAAAAGTGACTTAGTGAAAAAACTACAATCGAATCGATAGCCTCATTTCTTGAGGTCGGTTAATAATAACTTTTTAATATCGAAAGGTTCAGCTTTCAAATTGACGCCGAAGCATTTAGACCGATTCGTTGGTCGTATGGTTAGTGAATGTGACTAATGTACATACTATAGAGTTCCAATTCTGTGCCCAGTAATTCTTATCTTGTATGTGTTAGCAAAATCGATAACACAGAGGGAAAATCTTACTCGGATCAGGGCTGTGGAGTGTGGAGCATTTATTATTGTTATTTATTTTAAGATGTTTATCATTAAACTGATCAGTGCTTGTATTTTTAATAAACATTTTTATTACCCTTGTAGGCAGACGAGCATACGGCTCACGGAGCATATTACTGGTGGTAGGACCTTTTGTGAGTCCGCACGGTTAGGTGCCACCGCCTTACTTATTTCTGCCGTGAAGCAGTAATGCGATTCGGTCTGAAGGGTAGGGCAGCCGTTGTGACTATACCTGAGACCTTAGAACTTATATCTCAAGGTGGGTGGCGCATTTACGTTGTAGGTGTCTATGGGCTCCAGTAACCACAAAACATCAGGTGGGCTGTGAGCACTACTACCAAAAAAAAACCTGTTCGTGAGTGGTTATCGTCGCCCATGGACTTCCGCAATGCCAGGGACAGAGCCAAGCCGCTGCCTACTATTAAGTACTCTCCAAAAGCCTTGTTTGAAAAATGACAAGTCATGGCGCTCGGGAAACATCGTGGAGGGGAGCTCATTCCAAGTAATTAATCTATTTAGACTGGCAGGCTAGGTACCTACTAAATACTCAATTGTATTTATTGTTATTCCTTCATTCCGGTTCGAAGGCTAACCCAAATATTTACATCGTAGCAGGGACAGCCAAGACGATGGCAATTATTCCGTAAGCTCACAAAATGAACACCAATAATTATACAAATGGACAAACGAATAAAAAGCTTAGACTTTTATTCGGGTTTAACCATCAGTTACAGTTTAGCTTGAATAAGCTAATTTAAACGATTTAAGCTGCACGTCGAACTTAATGATGCGCTAATGAAACATATTATGCGAAATTGCAAATTTAACCATTAAATTCGGTAAACGATCTATGATTGTGATTTCCAGTTGGTTCTTTGTGATAAAAACCGTTCGTGAATGAGGTTGAGCGCCGAAACATTTAGGAAAATTGATTGCGAATTTTTGCGGAACGAAGTTCCTTATGAGACGATGCGGAGGGGTACCTTAACCGGAAAAAAACGTCCGTAACGTAAGATTTTTATTAGTAATGCACACAGTGTACGACTTAGCTTTGTAATAACGTACAAATTAGTAATGCACACAGTGTACGACGTACCTTTGTAATAACGTACAAAAAAGAACATATTTTTTTATCATTAATTGACCACGATCTCAGACCGTTTGATTGCGCAATACACTAACTCTTATGCAAACAACCGTGAATGAAGTGTACCACAATAAGTTCGCGCATTACCGAATGACCGTGGGTTGTTACGAAACTTCCAATTTTATTTTCTTTATACCTCGAATAGAACTTAAAATTAATATTTTTATAATAAGGAACTTCGTTCCTGTCCGGTGTCCCACGACACCACACATCTTTTTTTATTGCCGTTTGGGCAGTCGAGCATACGGCCCACCTGATGGTGAATGGTTACCGTCGCCCATGGACTTCAGCAATGCCAGGGGCGTAGCCAAGCCGCTGCCTACCGTTTAGTACTCTCCACAAGCCTACGCTCGGGAAATACCGTGGAGGTCGGCAAGGTTCCAAATTCGGACGTCAACACGACAATGTCACCACTACGAGTACCCGACTTAGCTAGCAGGAAGTTTTAAGTAAATCAAAAAATCTAAGCTTTTTTTTATTGCTTAGATGGCTGGACGAGCTCACAGCCCACGTGGTGTTAAGTGGTTACTGGAGCCCATAGACATCTACAATGTAAATGTGCCACCCACCTTGAGATATAAGTTCTAAGGTCTCAGGTACAGTTACAACGGCTGCCCCACCCTTCAAACCGAAACGCATTACTGCTTCACGGCAGAAATAGGCAGGGTGGTGGTACCTATCCGCGCGGACTCACAAAATGTCCTACAACCAGTAATTACGCAAATTATAATTTTGCGGGTTTTGATTTTTATTACACGATGGCACACGTTTTTCTTTCTCCAACGTGCTGTAAAAACCGTCAGCATTCATTTTTAGGCACTAAAAACCACGTAATCCAGGTCGCAGGCCATCAATAACTAGATATTCGTATTATCTATAGATTGTTCGTCCACTGGCGGTTTGCCATATCCCTATTGCCTCTACACAAAGCGCCGTCAAGAGCTCTCCTTAACAGTGCCGGGGCGTCGAAGCGTTTATATAGCTCACAATTATTTAGCCTCGGGAAATGATTACATCACGGATATATGCGCTTAGAGGAGAACCAATGGATGTTTTGATAAGATTTTTGAAGATGATTGAAAATAATAAACAACATATTCTAAGCTCAAGCTAAATTTTTTTTGGGTATTTGCGATACAAGTATGTAACACATTCAAGAATATCCATCAGACTTCGAATGGTGAATAATTTTACTAGAGACTGATTTCGAATAGGAACTTAAACAGATCCAGTAGATAGTGCTATCAATAATGTACATAAAATGACAATCTAAATTGCCGCTCTAAATAATAACTGAATAAATAAATAACCGCGAACAAACTCTCTCAATTTCTTACTGGTGGTATGACCTCTTGCGAGTCCGCGCGGGTGGGTACCACCACCCTGCCTATTTCTGCCGTGAAACAGTAATGCGTTTCGGTTTGAAGGATGGGGCAGCCGTTGTAACTATACTTGAGACCTTAGAATTTATATCTCAAGGTGGGTGGCGCATTTACGTTGCGGATGTCTATGGGTGGAGCCTGGTAACCACTTAACACCAGGTGGGCTGTGAGCTCGTCCAACCATCTAAGCAATAAAAATAAATAAAAAAACAAACAAATCACGTACGGTCATCCGGCCTCAAATTAGGATTCCCTGTGTTATTAGGGTACCAGAGACTGACATAAATACTCATATATACGTTTAAATATATACATATATATAACGATACGTGCTGGGGTTCGGGATAAATAAAACGTTCACCGACGTACAAATTAAAACTCTATTTAACACTTAAAACACTCAAGGAACATATTAGAATTCGTAATTCACTTCATCCGCTTCGAATATCACCGATTACTTCACCTTCACGTCATCTGTGCAGCGCTTTTATAATAATCAACACGACAACTCTACAATAATCGAGAACATTCCAGATAAGACGAGTCGTTTCGACATGTGTTTCTGTTATTTGATGACAGATGGCGTTACTTTTACCGGCGTAACAATAATAAATTCCCAGACAAAAAGTAAAACAAATCTGTTATTTTTTTATTTATTTTTTATTTCTTTGATGGGTGGACGAGCTCACAGCCCACGTGGTGTTAAGTCGTTACTGGAGCCCATAGACATCTACAACGTAAGTTGTAGACGTCCCACCTTGAAATATAAGTTTTAAGATCTCAGTATAGTTACAATTAGTTAGTATGTTCATTACACGAATGTCTGTCCGATGTGAGAATCGAACCCATGATCTTCGACGCGACGGTCAGAGCCGCAGGCCGGTAGCGCAGTAGTTAGTACTGCACCACCTAGTCAATCAATCTGGCCACCTCTAACAATCATCTTTTTTTTATGATTGAAAGATTACTATTGGCTAGAAGGCCTTTCTAGTTTCACCAGGACAGGTGGGCGAGCAAAGACTCAGCCAGGAGGGGTGGGATTTGCTAACAACTGCCCCAGTACCTCCGAAGGAGACCTAACAAATCAAAAGCAATTGAGTAGCTGAGTAGATCTGGCGAGAAACACAGCGGGCTGATCCATGGGCACCATCACCTTTGAGCTTCGGATATCGATTATCCACTATTTCGGAAACAAGCAAAATCCAATTGTTCCTTGAACAATAATATATTTATAATTCAAACATAGGCCGTTAATAAACCACCGAGTTGAAACATTAACGATGGCGGCTTCTATTCCAATATCTCACAATTGAATCCGACAAATGGCAATGCGTATATTGCGATACAAATGAGTAAGGGGGCGGTGCGCTATTGAAATATACGCCGTGAATTATTGAGGATTAGATTCAATATTGCCAAATACTAGTAAGGGCTTTGTAGCTGTATTTCATGTCTAGTGTCTGCTTAGTGAGCTTATATTTAAGTCGAATGCTATTTTTGCTGTATGAAGTATTTGTTTTTGAATCAAATTTAACCAACTAACAAATCAATAACTACCGTAATCATGATATATGAAAATCTGCAAGAAGACGTTAAAGATATCATCGCGGCCTAAAGCCCTAAAAACAGTTTGCTGTTTGTTGCTGCAGCTGTTATGTTTAGCTAATGTTGTGTTATTTGCTTATGTTTTGTTGCTGCATATGCTGGTCTCAAGCGATGAAATTGTGCTGATGTTCAAATTCTGCAGTCATTTACCCTTAATTTCCAATATCTGTTATATTTTATATGTAAATACGTACTTGACATGTATTCACGAATGACTTCCACGGTCAATAAGTGTTAAAATCTATCTCTATAAATAAAAATGAATTGCTGTTCGTTAGTCTCGCTAATACTCGAGAACGACTGGAACCCGGTTTGGCTAATTTTGGTCTTGAATTATTTTTGGAAGTCCAGAGAAGGTTTTAAAGGTAGATAAATATGAAAATGCTCGGAATGAAATAAAAATAACAATTTTCTTTTTCCTTTGATGTTTCCCCCGTCGGACTGATTCCTTTTATTTGTTTTAAGTTTATTTTATACAAAAGCTTAGGTCTTTTATTTATAGACTGAGGCACTACGAAGTCTGCCGGGTCAGCTAGTGAGGTAATAAAAAAGAAATTCAACACAATCCGTAAAAATGCGTAATTAGGTTTATAATTTAATGAAAGGTGTTTTTTTTTTCGGTTTTATCATTGGGTGTATTTCTGCGATGAAGCAGTCACGCGTTCTGATTCGAAGGTAGTGTGGCAGTCATACTCTTAGGATCCCGTTCTCATGTCTCAAGACATGTGCCTATAGGTTCGGGTACACACTTAAAATTGTATATTGTGAGGTCGCTCACCCATTTGCGTAATATTAAAAAAAAGGCGAAAGAATTTATTTTGAGATAACTTTTAAATTACACGACCGGGCATTAACAAGATTCCGCATGGAATAAGTTTAAGGAGAAAAAAATATCAAACGAAAGAAACCCGATATGTATCTCCGGAAAATACGGCTAATTCCATTCCACGTAGCTCCTCGATTTATTCTCCGGCCCAAATTTATTTTAAGAACAAACAGATTAAGTATTTTTCATTGGCACCTTCCTTGAAGGCCGTCGTCCGAAAACGCGTAACCCATTGGAGTCGATCCTGGTAGTTTTTTTTTTATTGCTTAGATGGGTAGACGAGCTCACAGCCTACCTGGTGTTAAGTGGTTACTGGAGCCCATAGACATCTACAACGTAAATGCGTCACCCGCCTTGAGATATAAGTTCTAAGATCTCAGTATAGTTACAACGGCTGCCTTACCCTTCAGACCGAAACGCATTACTGCTTCACGTCAGAAATAGGCAGAGCGGTGGTACCTACCCGCGCGGACTCACAAGAGGTTCTACGACCAGTAAGCCCTGGTAGTACCGGGATGTCGCGCGTTTAACGAACTGCCAAATTAAAAGTACTTCGCTAAATCGACACTGACAAGGGTGGACGCTCCGTGTTAATTTCCCGGCGAACCTCGTCGAACAAGCTCGCGTATTTGTTGGACACGAATTCCTTTTTTCATTTCCGATTACATTATGTATGCGGTTGTTACATTATTTATGTGAGCCGACCGTCCGACCCAAAATTTCTATACGTTATACTAACCTTATTTGCCGCTGAATCTGTGAATATAAAGCGTTTTCTTGTTTTCCGTTTGTTCGATTTCGGGCTCGTAATAGTCTTTAAAAGACTTGAAATACTTGTATTGGAGCATATCGTGGTTGTCAAACCAAAATCTGCTATGTGCACTTTTTGAGATTTTTACTTTTTGACCTTTTCGTATTGTTCACAGCCCTATCTACCGTATAAAAAAAACTGTTATGTGTCTACAGCTCTAATATTTATCTATAGCTTTCATTATATTTGATATAATTCTTAAAAATTCACCTTCATATAAAATTTTATACGAAAATGTTTTCATTCGTTGATTCAAAATAGAGTTTTTGCACATAGCAGATTTTGGTTTGACAGCGACGATATATTGTTTAGGAAAGCCGATAAAAATGACATATTTGTTGTCACATGAAACTGTAATGTTATTCTGAAATTAATTTCAATTAAAACCATGTGTAATAGAAATTAAAGTACTTTTTACTTTTTTGTGAAAATATCACGATTCACTGAACTTCGCAACTTGTCCAATAAAATGCGAAATAAAAAAAAAACAAGACCCATCGACATCACAAAGCTTGCAGGAAACAAGCCGAAACACTTCACAACAACAAACTTAAATGACATTTTCGTTCATTTGCATTTTCCGCTTGTTTCAGATAATGTACCCGCTCTACGTAGAGGCCCTGCCTTGAGGCAACATGAGAGTCAAAAGGAGCGTGCACGTGAGGCTCATTGCCTTATGTACGACATGCATGCTGCTCCAAGCGATGGCGTGCCCCTCGCAATGTATATGCAAATGGAAAAACGGAAAACGGTACGTAGAGTGCTCGGAGAAAGACCTAAAAGCGATACCCGACTCGCTTGACTCTGAAACGCAAGTCCTAGACTTCACCGGCAACGATCTTCAAGTACTGCAAAAGGAAACCTTCCACAAACTCAAACTGATCGATCTGCAGAAGATTTACTTGCAGCGATGTCGACTGCAGAAAATAGACAGCCAAGCGTTCAAAGGTCTCGCTAACTTGGTGGAGTTGGACCTTTCCAACAATTATTTGAACCTCGTACCCTCGAGTAACTTCGTGTTTATCCCGTCGCTAATGAGACTGTCGATCAATAACAATCCAATCGCCAGTATCAAAACACATTGTTTCCAACATCTCTCCTATCTGAACACGTTGGAGCTGAGCGATTGTAAAATAGAAGCGATCGAGAGAGACGCATTCGCCGGTTTGAATCACCTTGAATGGCTGCGACTGAGCGGGAATAAACTATCGAATATTCAGGGAGAAAATTTATTTCCCGATACGCTGCGGGGGATCAACCTGCAAAATAATAATTGGAACTGCGATTGCCACTTGAGGGATTTGCATAGTTGGCTGTTGAATTTCAATATGCCGCACGCCGTCGAGCCCGCTTGCTCGCTTCCAGAACGCTTGAGGAAACGGACCATCACCAGCATTTCGGAGAACGAGCTGGCCTGCCTACCGAAAATGAGCCCTACGTCTGTGTACGTAGAGACGAACGCCGGCAACAATGTGACGCTCGAATGCTTAGTGAAAGCAATCCCCGAAGCGAAAATAACGTGGTTATACCAGGGACAGATCATTCATAATTATTCGACCATGTCGCCGGATCCCCGAATATATTACGTCGAGAACGGCGTCACCGACAAAAAGAGCGAATTGTACATTATGGGCATAAGTAACGAGGATAACGGTACGTACACATGTGCCGCTGAGAACCCCGCCGGTCGGGCACGTGCCAATTACACGCTCAGGATCCTAGTGAAAGAGGAACCGGTCGTTATCGTTGTGACCTTCCCTCACAGACATCTGGTAGTCATAGTGACCGTTGTATTCCTAATTATAGTGTTGCTAATAGCCATAATCGCCGTAGTCATGCTGAAATTCAAAACCGATACGAGGAGTCGTAAGAAAAAGGAAAGCGGCAAGGACGTCGCTTTGTGCAATCAGATACTGCCATCGAGTCGCAGCAATGGAAACATACCTAAAAATAACGGGAGCTTAATAGTGAACGCGCACTCTCATCACGCACTGCACTACACGGTACAAACGAACCGTGATTACGAGCCAAGCGATGTGTATCAAAGCAATAACATGAAAGGCTTCGTCGACAGAAATCCCGACCTAATTAGCGACGCGGAAACAGTAGCAAACAATGCGCAAAACGAGAACACAGCGTTATCAGTGTACAAAGCGCAGAGCGTGGGGGGCGACGGGTTTGAAGAGGAGACCGCATTCACGGCAGCTTCTGTGCCGCGGCAGGTCACGTGGCAAGACCAACAGCCCGTAAACAACATGAACTTGCCGCAAAACACATTAAACAATATGTACCAACACTCAGCTGACGTGCACCTCAATCCGGGCTGCTTCCTCGACAGCGAAGGCTATCCGTACGATTATGGTCTACCGAAGCATCCGTGTCGACCTCCGATTATGTCAAATTATTCGGTTGTTGGCCCGTTTTACCAGACCTTACCCCACAACAGGCCTAAGAACCAGAAATTAGTTTGCAAATTCGCGAAAGACACAGAGTTCAATACGGCACAGCCGACGTGCCCTAATTTCGAAATGTACAATATGACGACGAACGTGCGCCGTACCTTAGAGGGCTACCCCGTTCCGAGAAACAGGCAAATAGCTTTTGTAGGGAACGGCACTGTGTATTACAATGACGAATTCGTTCCTTCGCCACCGGAAGGTTACAAAACCGACCCGATGCAGTACTGCGCAACCGAACCCTGTCCGTCGTGGAACCCTAAAGGAACTTGTGCGGTCATGGTGCCCATGAGTGTAACGGAGGGACCAGGACGATGTTACCAAGTTGAGACTAGATGCGTGGACACTCAGACCAGTGCGTCGGACGCTCGCATGCCCGCGGAAGGCATCGAAAGCGTCCTGAAACCTTTACCGCAGGTATCAAATGTGAAATGTGCCGGGGATATTTGTTCGGAGAGCCCTGACGAGGGCTACGTGGGGGACGCTAACGATATCTGACGTCGTCGCAACGAAAACACGTAGGCGGTGTTAAGACGCTCCTAAAATGATAAAGCGACTGAGTAAAATAGTTTTGTATATATAATGGCGGCGGTGTATCACGCATATACGAATTTCGCGTTGCTCGACGATAAGTCGGGAGTGCAGTGAACGTTTTATCTTAGAAAAATGTTTTTTGTACTGTTCGATTTGACGGAGCGTGTTTAATGTATGGATCTCTCTGTTTTGCATTTTTATATGTATGTTTTTATAGAATGTATGTGATAGTTTCTTTCATAGTGTACTAAAATACATACGAAGAAGTGAATGATATTTAATTAATAGCTTATTTTGTTTTTAGCCTATAGCACCAATATGATAATATTTCTTTGAAGATATTTCTATATAACGCTATATGTATAATAATGTTTTTATGTAAAATGTATTAGAAGCTTTTGACAGTTTTCGTGGTCAAGGAAGACTTAAACTGCGTACAATTTATTACTTAAATATAATAATTGGTCTAGCATCTGCCTCAAGCCAATCCTACCGTACTTCGGACGTATTTCCAGGAAAGACAAAATCAATTTTGAAAACCTGCTGATTAGTAGCAAAGCGGAAGGAAAAAGATCGTGGGAGCGCAATCCATTGCGTTGATCTGACCAGGTCCACACTACTCGATTCCACAGTATACGATGCGCTCAGAGTAGCTTTTTTTTATTGCCCTTGTAGGCAGACAAGCATACGGCTAACCCGACGGTGGGTGGTTACCGTCGCCCATGGACTTCAGCAATGCCAGGGGCAAAGCCAAGCCGCTGCCTACTGAAAGCCGAAGCCTAGCTGAAGACAAGACGAGATGGCACAATGTCGTCAGGATGAAACTTATAGATGGAGGTGATCACGACCCTTAGACGTGATGAGCACGACTGCACGAGGAAGATAACAATCGTCTGTAGTCAATTTGAATAAACATAAAATAATTCCTTCTCTACATTACTGAACCTTTCGGCCATCACGAAAAATAAATTTATAAAAACTAGGAAAATGAATGAAATATAACATCTAATTAATTTCAGTTACAGTCTTCCGTGACCAGTGAATTGAAAAATCAAAATTGTGAATTATTTAATTCAAGTAGAAAATTTAATTGTTTTGTTCAGAGCTTTACAGGCGCTTTTTAAATAGTTATCTTCATCACCGATTCATAATGCATTTGCACCATTGAGAAGACACTGCAAGAGAATCAAGACTTGCTCGGTTTCAATTATCATATTTATAAAATGTCATTAAATTAGTACACAAAACAGAACTAAAATACCGAGCATCGGCCAGCTTTCTAAGCTTCAGATAAGAAAATGAGATCAAATCATAAGGCTTTCTTTCAATCACTAAGAAAACTATAAATGAGTTCATTTTAATATTGTCATACACATTGCATACATAGCTTCAATTTGAAAGGGACTTTCGCTTTGAGGAAACAGCTCTTATTCACGTTACATAGCCTAAATTTTTTGTTAAATTCAATTTATGTAAATAAAACTTGTAAATATTAGAATTTGTTTCAAATGTAATGTAGGTCTCATTAAGTAATACTTCGATATCAGGGTAATTCTCCCGTTGTATAACGATGATGTGTTATGGTACTTTTACGTGCAAGACTACGGAAAATTCGAGTTCTTACTCTGTGCCCAAACATCGGAGATTATACTTATTTGATGTTACAAAAAATTTACAAAATATATACACTGGTGGTAGGACCTATTGTGAGTCCGCGTGAGTAGGTACCACCATCCTGCCTATTTCTGCCGTGAAGCAGTAATGCGTTTCGGTTTGAAGGGTAGGGCACCCGTTGTAACTATACTTGAGACCTTAGAGCTTATATCTCAAGGCGGGTGGCGGACTTACGTTGTAGATGTCTATAGGCTCCAGTAACCAATAGGTGGGCTGTGAGCTCGTCCATCCATCTAAGTAATAAAATAAAAAAAACATGCAGTAATAAGTTGATTTTCGTTGGATTTTTTTATATCGAGCGATATAAAAAAATCATAATCATACGAGCATACGGCCCACCTAATGGTGAGTGGTTACCGTCGCCCATGGACTTCAGCAATACCAGAGGCAGAGCCAAGCCGCTGCTTACCTTTAAATATCTTCCTAGATGCATCAAACAAGTATAATATCCAAAATATTGTCGTTTCTGGGGTAAAAGACGTGAGAGTGGGCGTCACATAAGATGTCGTGATACCACTTAATTGAAGTTCGCCTTGGACATCCCTGTTTGATACAAAGTTTGGGCACAGAATTCGTTTTTATTTTTTTGTTACTTTTACGAAGCTGTTTACGATTTTCCGTTTACTTTTAGCATTTTATATTAAATTATAAGTACATAAGAATATTGTTGGTTTTAGTATAGTCTTGTAACGTTATAAGTAAGTACACAATATCATTGATCTATGTGTTATTGTCTTTTTGACGTTTATTTCTAATTGATTATTGTTCTTCAATTTAGTAATAACTAGATGATGACCTTTTTTTTTTTTGATAACGCCATCTTGTTGTGTCTTTAAAGCAGTTAGTTGCTCCCAATTAAGAAAAATTGTATTATTATTCGCCAATAGATGTCGGGAAGAGTCATAAAGTTGATTATTGAAAACACGAGAACAATGCAATATTTTCTGAAAATAAATCGTAGCTAGATCGATTTATCGCCCCCGAAATCCCTACTAAATTTTATGAAAATCGTTGGAGCCGTTTCCGAGATTTAGATTATATATATATATATATATACAAGAATTGCTCGTTTACAGGTATAAGATGTATATGAAATTACAATTATTCTTAACGGCTTATCCCATACAGTCTAATCAAGCATTTTCGTGTCGACAGTCGCTGTAGGAATACATTTGATACTTCAATGGTATATCTAAATTGACTTCCATGCTGTAGTTTCCATGAATGAGCCATGATCAACTGTGAGATATCCTGGGCTATTGGCGTAGTTGGTCTTAGCTAGTAAAATAATATCACTAGCAAAACAATCTTTGCTACAGTGAATATTATTATAGGGGTATATTTACAGACGCAAAAACACCAGTTCTGTGTTTTCACTAATAACGGCCTTATTTTTTAGCCAAGCTGAGGGATATCTTATTGCTCTTGTAGGGAGACGAGCATACGGGCTACCTGAGGGTGAGTGATTACCATCGTTCATGAACATCAGCAATGACAGGGACAGAGCCAAGTCGCTGCCTACCGTTAAATGAGCCAAATTTCTCACAGTACTAGAATGACTTTTGTAAGTTTATTGGAAACAGTCATAAAAGAGATACTTTGGCATTTTTGACGCTTTGTACGTCAAGACTGATTTTGTTACCTCCCTTTTACTGGACATTGTAGAGAGTGCCGATGCTAATAGAAATTGCGGCATAAAAGATTTAATGGACGATTGCTAATCCTATGACAGATGCATCCTTTTGTAAAAGAGCAATGGAGTCCACTAACCCTTTGAAGTGGACAAAGGCACTGGAAGTTCGAGCTTTTATCAGCACGTGGAACATTTGTTGAAAGGCTTCTATTGCTTTCTGAAATTGAGATTTATTGGATTCAAATTAAAATGAATTTCAATTGTGTTACAACGAGACTTAACATATTATTTTACATAACATATTTCTATTTTTTATTAATTGTCTAGAAAAAAACGTCAAAAAGACACCTATAGGAAAAATCTTATGTATTAATGAATAGTAACATTTTAGATACTATCTTTTGTATGGAGAGCTTTCAGGTTTGGAAGTTCATAAGTAAACATAGCAATAATTATTTTAGTTGAAAGCGCCACGTGAAAGTGGTTCAGTACTAATATCTAGTTCAAACTGTAATCTTGTTTTTATTTTAATTTGTAACCAACAAACCTTCACTTAGTCTTTTATAAATTATTGCTTAATTTGAAACAATACTAAAATTGGTCAATGCATTCTATCATTTTCACAATAAAATGCGAATTTTGTATAGAACCATTTTAATTTTTAGTAAGAGATTTTTGACGTGACAACGTCTTATTATAATTCGATGGAGCCGGCTGCAAGCACGAAAAAACATGAATCATACGGCGCTACCTCGCTCTGAGGCGTTCCATTTAAGACTTGAAGTGCAAGCGAGAGCGCGCAACGAGCAACAAAGAGGCACGATGGGCCTCCGCGTTGGGCAGCGTTCGACATCTGTCTCTCTCCTACTTGAGTGAGCGATACATCCGCGTGGACAGCTGCTATACAATAATACAATTCAAAGCACATTCATACTTGTAAAAAAACTATGTAATAGTGATTTCCATTTACCTCCTTCTCTATATTCACACAAAATATGTATCAAACAAATAAAATTAAAATTTTCTTTTGAAATGTGAAACCATTCCATCAGTATTTTCTTATGACGTTGTCACGTTGAACTGTCGTCAGTAAACCGACTTTACAGACAACCGATTTTTTTATCTTGTATTTATTGTAATTTGAACACTAATGTCTCCAAATTTAATGTAGGACGTCTATATGTTTAAAAAATCAAACCCAGTGACTTCACCACGCAATTGCCTGTTTCAGTCGGCATTCATTACCCGTTTTGACGGCATATTATTATTCCACTGTAATTGGATCTAGACAAAAACAAGTAAACAATTAATTAGAAATAATCGTGTCTACTCCAGGATTCAATAAGACGTCCTATAAATAAGACCAAGCGCAAAACCAACAAAATAATTAGTACGTAGCGTTCCATGTATCAATCACATATTAATTGAAGAATGAATCCTACCTAGCCTTCGAAGCAAAACATAAAAATCGACTTTCTGCACGAATTCCTAACACTCATTTTTGTGTATTTTATTAGTGCCTCGACCGAGACTGGACTTATTTTTAGATCGATTACGTGGTTCATTACATACATTACTGATATTTTAATAATTAAGGTAACTTGGAAATGTTTAGTTTGAAATATTTATACTGTGGTTGGACTTTATGTCTGTACTGTCAATAAATCGATAAAGATATTTTTTATCTTCACAAACTGACTGTTTTTGTAACATTAGCACAAAATTATCACAACGTTAATCTTTAGTGAAACGAACGTATTGTAGAAATGCATGGAATCGGAAATAAAATATGTATTTTTATGTGTTCGTTTTATTCAGTGGATCCAAAAAACCGATGTGGTGATAAGCGAAGTCATCGTAGTCTAAGGCACAGGATAACATTTGTCGTATTCGCAAATAGCAATGTCAATATGCGTTCTGAGGAAATGGTTTTTGTAAGCGTTCGCCCAAGTCTTTCGAGATTTCTGATGTAAGAAAAGTCAGACGTGCAATATTTTTGAATTTGTGTAATTCAATTCCAGTTTAATGGTTGGGACAAACATTATACAATGCAATTGAGATGTCGACCTCATGTCTCGAGGTGGATGGTGAAAGCACGTAATTATGACAACGGGCCTTGGCAACAGCTTAACACTAGTTAGGTCGTGAGCACGTTCACCAATCTACACAAGAAAAGAAAAGGCAGCGATAAACCGTAAAAGTAATTTAGATTATGTGTAAAACTCGCCAAAACTGAAGAAGGTACTAAACAATATTATCAAAGCTTTTTTGTTAGCTTCCACCGTTGTATAATGAAGATTTTGGAACTTCATTTATAGGCTTTCGAGGCAACTTTGTCAACGCAACATTGCTGAAGCTCTCGTCGAAGTTTTGCCAAATTATAAAATGGCTTAGATGTTTTTATGCTCGTACCGAACTAATTTTTAAGCTTTATGAGCACATGACGTAACGTTAAAGAGCTCAAACAGTGAAACATTCTGTTAACAATTAAAACAGTGTTGATAACAGTCGTATTGTAATAAAGAGCTTTCTGTGTCTTGAACTTATAAACATCTCAGCTTAAATTCTTTGATCTTGTAACCATTGACACTTGCCTTAGGGCTTAGAATAACGAATTTAGACCAGAAACAGTTATTGCCTGATTCGGGGCAAAAACAATACGGCAATACAAATCTATAAGTAGGGCTTGGAATACATCCCACCGACAATAGGTAAAATTAAATAACACTAATAGGGATAAATTATGAGGAAGCTCAGGGAGTCGGTAGGCAGCGGCTTGGCTATGCCCCTGGCATTGCTGATGTCCATGAGCAATGATAACCACTCACCATGAGGTGGGTCGTAAGTTCGTCTGCTTACAAGGACAATTAAAAAAAGTCGAACCTGGCTGAATTGGTACAGCAAAAAACAAAATAGGACCAACCTCATCGTACGCACGAATTGGTTCTAACCCAACGAGATTTCTGAGAGAACTCTATGATTCATGGTAAGACGGTCCGTCATCATTGATTATTTTGGAAGGTTGCGTAATTACTGGCTCCTCGGAAGCCAGCGTGACCTAAAACACACCCTTAGCTTTTTCTGTGGTTTATAAGGTGGAAACGTCGCTATTTAACTGTGTTGGAATTTCAATTTTATATCTTAATGGTAAGTAATTTGATGTATTATTAAGTGGTTTTTGAATATATCCGTCTAGAGGAAGAGGTAGGCCTAAGAAGAAATGGATGGATTGCGTGAAAGACGATATGTGTAAGAGGGGGGTGAGCCTACAAAATGATATTTGATATGGAGTATGAAAGGAGAAATCTGTCCGTCTATTAACATCAATTTTTTACTGGTGGAAGGACCTCTTGTGGGTCTGCACGGGTAGGTACCACCACCCCGCCTTTTTGTGCCGTGAAGCAGTAACGCGTTTCAGTTTGAAGGGTGGGGCAGCCGTTGTAACTATATGAGACCTTAGAACTTATATCTCAAGGTGGGTGGCGCATTTGCGTTGTAGATGTCTATGGGCCCCAGTAACAACTTAACACCAGGTGGGCTGTGAGCTCGTCCACCCATCTAAGAAATAAAAAAGCCAATAGAATATATTTTTGATCCTTTATTCTTGGAGCAACCGAGGAAAGAATATGCATGATTTTTTCAAAGCCAGAGCATATGAATAGAAGGCTGACCTTTACACATGTCTCGGAAAAAATGTATCGCTAACGAAACAGCGGATCACATCTACTAATAATACCAATAAACTATAACAAGTCGAAATTGAAATCTTCCGTCAAAATGCTTGAAATTATATTTGGTTGATATTATAATTAAAAGAAAAAACATTATATTCGATACACTTAAAATAGTTCCACTTGTGTCCCAATAGTAAGGGTGCCTCTCAATCGAGAGAACACAAGTTCAATTGAGCTCATACGGTAATTCAGGGAAAGCGATTGAAACTTCAAACCTATTCGAAATTGTGTCTGAGCAGGCGAACTCTTTGGGACGCATCCCTGGATGGGTTGAATTGAATGCGATTCAGTTGAACCCAGTGAAAGCACAGGTTTGCATTTTTATCGAGTCGTTTTTCATTGCACTGCTATTCCAAGAGGTATGCGCATATTTTGGGGCGTTGGCATTCTTGAGGTTTAAAATTGCCATTCTAATATGCCATAAAATTGATTCATTAATACAGAATATTGTTTAGTGCGTTACTTTATTTTGATACTACCACTATTTAAAGCATTTATTAAGTCAAGGGAAACTGGCTTTTGAATTTGTTGGCTTCATTACATTTTTTTTTGTTGCTTTTGTTTTGTTAGATGGGTGGACGAGCTCACAGCCCACCTGATGTTAAGTGGTTACTGGAGCCCATAGACATCTACAACGTAAATACGCCACCCACCTTGAAATATCAGTTATGAGGTCTCAAGCATAGTTACAACGGCTTCCCCACCCTTCAAACCGAAACGCATTACTGCTTCACGGCAGAAATAGGCAAGGTGGTGGTACCTACTCGTGCGGACCCACAAGAAGTCCTACCACCAGTAAAAAAGCCGGTATGTCGCAAAAAAACATTCTGAAAACATAGTGAGAATGAACGCAGTGGCTCCAGGTAGTATGGATGAACTCTGTACCGGTGGCAGGCGATGCAATGATATTTAGGAAGAAGAAGGTCATTGAGAAAAACTCACTACAATTTGCTATTAAAGATTATTTAAATAGTTGATGTAGCTATATACTTGTGTCTTCTGTGTGTCCTTCGGATATATTATTGTCAGGACAGGATCCTCTGCTCTGAATGCAATGAAAATCGATTGCTAAAAGTTTTTTTTCTATTAATTTCTCTTTTTTTATTGCCTTTGTAAGCAAACGAGCATGCGGCCCACCTGATAGTAAGTGGTTACCGTCGCTCATGGACGTCAACAATGCCAGGGGCAGAGCCAAGCCGCTGCCTTCCATTAAGTACTCTCCGAAAGCCTCATTTGAAGAAGGACATGTCATAGCGCTTAAGAAACACCGTGGAGGGGACTTCATTACAAAGCCGGACGCTACGTGGCAAAAAATATGTTTGGAAGCGCACTGTCGATGAACGCAGCGATTCCAGATAATATGGATGAACTCTGCTCCGATAGCGGAAGGTGTGGTGATAAAAAGGAGATGAATGGATCATCTCAAATAATTCCTTATCTTAGAAACAAATAGGCTAAAAATATCACTAGTTCGGATATGCTCTGACTTGCCAATGCTTAAAGTAGTATTTTTAGTAAGGTAGACAAATAAGAATCAGATGAAGAAAAATAAAAATGTGACTTCACAATACGGCTTTTTTTTCTCTAGAAAAGCCTATCCTATTATGAGATAGCGATCGGAATAGACCAAGGACCCGATAGTGTAGTTGAGATAATAAAAACAAAGTAATGAAGAGAATAGAGCCACGTTTCCACTTTCGGTACCAAATAACACTAAATTATACTCAAAATGGTGTCGGTGAAATGGAGTCATACGGGAAAATTGTTTTATGAAAAGTAATCTGTTAATAAAGTTGAAAAAAAAAACTGTTTGTCATGACCTATTATGAGAGAAGTGTAACTCTAACTATTGTTCAGACTATGTATTGTGAACATTAAAACATTAATCTCAATATATTATATTAGCGTGTCGATTTCAAGCGAATTTCAAATTAAAATATACAAGGTAATTGTAGTAGAGTAACAAGTATGCGCTTGTAAAAATGGCATTTAGTATAAGAAAGCTGTATTATAAATATTTTTTTTATTTCTACCGTCAAAATAGGCATCCATGGTATGCATCTTTGCTAGGGCAGCTTTGGTGACGAATGAAGAGTATCCTGTTGAGGAACCTCTTCGACATGACATGGAACATGCAACACATCCACTTATAGACCAGAGCAGATCGAAAATATGCACAGAAAAATCAATATTGAAAAAAAAACAGGTAAAGGTTAGGCAGCGGCTTGGTTCTGGCCCTGGCATTGCTGAAGTACATTAATAATTAACGATACATTCCCAGATCATTGCACAGAAGTGGCTACCAACATAATATGGACAATATGACCTCTAAATTATATTAAAATCTATAAATATCTGTAGATACCGACTAAATATCTTCGAATGCTCCCCGCAATTGTCATGACCTTGGGTTTTAAAAAGTAAAACAGCTTTTCATTGTAGAATACGAAGAAAGTCCTTGGAAAAAAATGTGAAGGTAAACTAATAGCCCGCATGAACTCTCAGACTTAAAAGTACGTGGAAGTCAACAATTCTTAGAACTGTGTTTTCGGGATGTAGGGTTGTCAAAATAATAAAAAGTTTAGTTTAGTTTCTTGTAAAAGTTTAGTGTTAGACAGTGGTTTCACTTTATACATTCCATCAGCTCCAGTGACAATTCAAGCACTTTTTTTTATTGCTTAGTTGGTTGGACGAGCTTAGGGCCCCCCTGATATTAAGTAATTATCGGAGCCCATAGATATCTACAACGCACTACCCCACCCTTCTAACCGAAACGCGTTACTGCTTCACGGCAAATATAGGCAGGGCGGTGGTACCTATCCGTGCGGACTCACAGGACTCCCTACCACGAGAAATTACGCAAATTATAATTTTACGTGTCTGATTTTTGTTACACGATGTTATTCCTTCACCGTGGAAGTCAATCTTGAACATTTGTTAAGTACGTATTTCAAAAGGAAAATTGGTACACCCGCCAGCGGGATTCGAACACCCGTGCATCGCTACATACGAATGCACCGGACGTTTTATCCTTTAGGCCACGACGACTGCTAACTGCACGTGACTATAAACTATTCAGTTTTTATATTGTTAGCGATTGACAACAATCTTGTTGTAGTCCTCGCATATCAATGAACACCAGTAGTCACTCGTATTATCGTATCGCATTCCATCCGTCAACTCTTGTCCAACTTCGACGACATTAACCAATAATTGATGCTGGTAGACATTTAACGGCTTACCTATGATACTAACTGGTTTTACTAGTGGTAGGACCTCTTGTGAGTCCGCACGGGTAGGTACCACCGCCCCACTTATTTCTGCCGTGAAGCAGTAATGCGTTTCGGTTTGAAGGGTGGGGCAGCCGTTGTAACTAATTATACTGAGACCTTAGAACGTATATCTCAAGGTGAGTGGCGCACTTACGTTGTAGATGTCTATGGGCTCCAGTAACCACTTAATGCCAGGTGGGCTGTGAGCTCGTCCACCCATCTAAGCAATAAATAAAAAATAAAAAAACTAACGTTACAATTTATATGCTAATACCTACGAATAAGATCGAACTGGAAATCAAATTAAGATCCCACAACCCTGCAAATCTACTTCAGTGTGAGTTTACTGTTTATTCCCAAGTTTATTTACAAAACAATTCAAGTCGACATCCTTACGATAAATGTGTACCTTGAGGGACTTGCAAGTCCTAAGATGCTTCAAGCCCTGGAAACTTCAGTCGGAAACGGGGACTGTAATGAAAATATGAGAAAAACAAAAGTGTCCTTAACGACCTGAACTTATATCTTTAGGAGGAAAAGTTTGTGACAAATTAAGGAAGGAACAAGATATTGAGGCTTCGAGTTTGGAGCTAATGGAAAACGAGGTCAGACTTTGGATAAAAAGTTTGGTCTTAGCTTTTATACGTTTGCGATGTAAGTGGTTTGATGGAAATTATTTTGGTGTACAAAAATAAAGACAAGCTGCTTTTGTTATTACTCATTACGGCCCATTTAGCATTAAGTGGCTTCTCAAACGTGATTGCAACGTGAATGTCGTGACCTGACTTTAGACATGAGGTCTAGGTTTCATTTCCACTGTACAACTACTACACACTTCAATCACGAAGATATATTTTTTTTTAATTGCTTAAATGGGTGGACGAGCTCACATCCCACCTGGTGTTAAGTGGTTACTGGAGACCATAGACATCAACAACATAAATGCGCCGCCCACCTTAAGATATAAGTTCTAAGGTCTCAAGTATACTTAGTTACAACAGCTGCCCCACCCTTCAAACCGAAACGCATTAATTACTGCTTCACGGCAGAAATAGGCAGGGTAGTGGTACCTACCCGCGCGGACTCACAAGAGGTCCTACCATCAATCATATGTTTTGCAGGAAAAATAGGCAGAATGAAGGTACCTATTCGCGCGGGCTTACAATTATTATTACACAAGCGGAACACTTCGATAAAGCGGCACGACACGAGAACCCTCTCATTGTGGCCGCCGGTAACTACATACCCGATCCTGTGGAAAGAATGGAAAACAGTCGACGTCGCCCTAAACACATCATCTCGGATCCTCCCGATCCACTAACGGTGCTTTTAGGTACCCCAAGCACCGGTCACCGTTCTCGTCGAACCCGTCGAAAGGGTCCGATGAGTAAATTAACCCTCAGACACAACCCACTGAGTTTCTGGCCGGATCTTCTCAGTGGGTCGCGTTTCCGATCCGGTAGTAGATTCTGCGAAGCACGGCTCTTGCTAGGGTTCGTGTTAGCAACGTCGTGAGGTTTGAGCCCCGTGAACTCACCTACTAGTTAAGGTTACGCTGGAATAGCCTCTCAAGGCTACCAGCTTAGGTAGGAAAAAAAACAACACAAGCGGCCCGCTCCGGCTCCGCTCGGGTCTTTAACAAAAATTTCAACGATATTTGACGTTGTTTTATTTTTTTAAATAAAAGAACACTTCTTGCGGCATAACTGTAATAGTTATACATATGCTGTCTCGACACTTTTTGTAAATAGTAATGTGTTCTACAAAGTCGTAATACATTATTTTATTCTATCATCATTAGTTTTCGCAGGGCACGCGATGTAAAGAATATTTTACGTAATGTTTTTACATCTTGGGTTACATTATTGGAGTTTTAGTAAGGATCCCTATTTTTTTTCAAAAAGATTATAGCCTGTCACTCGGGAATAGTGTAGCTTCCAAACAGTGAAATAATTTTTCAATTCGGTTCAGTAGTTTCGGAGCCTATTCAATACAAACAAACAAACAAATCTTTCCTCTTTATAATATTATTATATATTATAGATTAATACCTTAATTATTTTATGTTTAAAATATTGAAACTTCTAACTAATTGGTAGACACAAATCCCAAGATATTTCCTTGGTTTTAAATTAATCTCGTACAGAATCAATCTGTTTTTCTTCTCCGGGGAATGTTTTCATCGACTTTTTTCTTACGTTAATGAGTTGTTATTTTAAAAACTCGTTAGCGCAACGGAACTGAACTGGAAATAATGTTGAATTGATTTTAAGCATCGTTAGGAAAAAATTCGCGGTAGGCAGCGGCTTGGCTTTGCCCCTGGCATTGCTGAAGTCCATAGGCGACGGAAACCTACGAGGACAATAATAAAAAAAATGGACTCGTGTTTCTAAAATATATCTCTGCATGTCACTAGCTATATACATCTTCATACGTATCAAGAGCCAACAGGAATACAATCATTTTAATTTTTGGCCTGCTATCCTGCCCAGAATCATCAGATCGAGATATTGAAAGACAACACAGCTGTTGTTTTTACACAACAATTGTAAATAGACATGCTTTAACAAAAAACGACTTCAAATAGAAAAAAAAGATATTCCAAAACAAATTAATATACACTAAAAACAATAATCATCGAAATCGGTTGGCGTGATATTGAGTTATTGAGTTATTCATCTATTTGTCGCGTTCGTACTGAATGCAAATTTAAGACTTATATTGTTTTCTCATGGATACCATTATCAGAACTGGACTAAATTGAAATGGGACCACACAGGAAGCGTCAGTTTTGTAATATAAAAATAATCATCAAAATCGATTAATCCAGTCAAAATTTATCAGGTAACAAACATTAAAAAACATACAGTCGAATTGAGAACCTCCTGCTTTTTGGAACTCGGTTAAAATATAAAAATTAAGGCTTATGTATTTTAGATAAATAAAACTCACCCGAAACAAGTACAGCCTGGGAATCAAATTTGGACTACGTAGTGTAGTGGTTAGAGTCACTAATCACTAGGCCAATGAGGCGATAAATACGATATAACGATCAACACTCCGTGAACACCACAGTCCTCTGACCATAATTATAGCATGGTTACCATCAAGTTCAAATACTCCTTAAAATCAAGTTATTATATTGTGTAGCAGCTGTCGAAATTGTAATCCGCACCATGTTCTGCCACTAATCGACTTGCCTCTAGTCATTAAATGTTACATGTTATACTTCGACTAACCTGACGTAGTACCAATTAGTGATAGAACGTATCGTATACCGTAATTAAATACTTACAATATCAAAATATAACAAACATGCGCTATTTCATTTTGACTGACATTATCACGACACACTGTTAATAAAAATCTGATTCCTTGAAGTGTGTGTTTTGAAGACTGAGATATACTGACTAGAGACTATACTGAGATCTTAGAACTTATATCTCAAGGTGTGGTGCATTTACGTTGTAGGTGTCTATGGGCCCCAATAACCACTTAACGCCAGGTGGACTGTGAGATCGTCCAGCCACCTAAGCAATAAAAATTAAAAAAATATATGGACGTCAATGTGTCATGATAATCGCCTTATAATTGCCGCCGCTAACTACTCCCCGAATCCTGATCCCGCAGGAGCTAGTCACCGTCGTCGCCCTAGACACGTCCATACGAATCCATCAGATCCAATAACCCTTGCATTAGACGCCTTCCGCTCTAACAGCAGGAGCAGAGACCCCGGTAACCGTACTCGTCGAACTCGACTAAGAGGTCGACGTACAACCTAAGCCATGCATCAGCCCACTGAGTTTCTCGCCGGATCTTCTCAGCGGGTCGCCATTCCGATCCGGTAGTAGATTCATTCGCGAAGCAGCTACTCTTGAGTTCTTAGGTCTCCCTTGGTGGCGCTCAGGTAGCTGTTAGCAAACCTCGCCCCTTCTGGCTGAGCCCTTGCTCGCCCACCTGTCCTTGTGAAACTGGAAAGGCCTCTGGGCCACCAGTAAACCATCACTCATAAATAAACGATACGGACGTAAGATTTTGGGGAATTCAATATTAGCATGCACATGGTAAACTTCTCGCTTCGTTCTGTGGTCTGAGAGAAGATCTCGAAAATAGTTCACTTCAGAATATTGACTATTTTTTCGTTCTTACATTTTCAATTCCGCCTATTAAACTGAAAGGTAATATAAGTAGAGTTTCATAGAAATTTATTGTGCTTTAAATATAAAAATGTCAATCGTTCTCTACACAGAACACGGGAAATAATATCCGTTTCCATGAAAGGAGTATATTGTGATTACGTGAAGGCACGTAGCAATATATAAATATGACGCAATGTTTTTTATGTTTTTTTTTTTCACCTGGATCTGCTGTAGAGTGAGAAGTAGCATACTCATGGTATTATACAAGGACCCCGGAAAATGATTCACCATGAACATCTGCGCGCACTCTCAATGCACCCTACGACCAATAACTGTATTACACGTTGGAAGTAATTGTTAAAATGTAAAATTGATGTTACAAGTCTTCAGCCGGCAAAATCATAACTCTCAATATCAGTAGACCATTAGGTCTTATGCGCTTCCACCTAAAGTCTACGGGCAAAGAAATTATAGTCGAAATCACATCACAAAATCCAATCTTTTGTGAATAAAAAAGTATTTATTTATTTATTTGGGAAACAAACAGTACAATAACAAAAATATAATATTTTAAAAAATATAGCTAATACAATAACCAAATATGTTTCCACAATCAAAATATATGTAAACAAGGCCGCCAACACTAACAACTATAAAGAAAAAAATACTTTTAAACCTTAATTTATATACATCTAAACCCGTAGCCCCAGCCCCATTAGAATTGCAAGTAATTTTCCTATGAAGGGAAATAAATTTATTATCAATCTAGTTACAGTCAATTACAAACATTGCTGCATAACTCATTCCACGTTTGTTGATAAACTCATATTGACATATAAGATAGGACGACGCCACATAATAACATGAAGTTTCAAAAAATTAAATAACATATTACACATTCAATTCGAATAAAGTATTAAACATAAAAATAACATAACGTATCCACGGTGTATCCTCTCCTCAACGGCGACACCATTTTTATTAAATGTCCAATATTGTTCAATTTAGGCATTCTCAGATATCCAACGGCACAGGCAATATGTTTTGAGAATCATCCCGGGAGGTGTAAAAAGTCAAATTGAAACGGTTTGCCTTCAAAATAAAAGAAATACGTTTGAAACTACTCGAATTTGACGCTATGAGGTACTTTATGACTAACACTATCAAATTAAGATGTAAAATTTATCTTACTTTCTTTTTCTACGACAAATGTCTATTTTTATTTATAGCTAAATTATTCAAAAGTCAAAAGTATACCAATATATTGGCATCTCCCCTGTAGTATTTAGTTATGGACATTGATATTGACCTACGCATTCGACGGGGTTGACTCGGTACTAGATTTCAAAATAAACATATTATACAATTCACTTCCGAAAATAGCTACGATCAAAAGCGTATATTTATTTATAAGCTCGCTTTTTGTGTTTTAATTGGCAGGCTCTGCCGGTCTCTTATTACGTGGATGGTGTAAATTAAATATGAGATTGTCAGGGTTCCGACGCTCGCGAAATTCTGTAGCAGATGGCCTTAAATAACCGATTGTTAAATTTTAACCGACTGTTAATTTTTGTTTTTTATCTTTATTTAAGGAGATTATTCACCTAATGAATATGCCACTTTATTGTGCAACAAAATAATTATATAAAAAAATAAAGGAAACTGTTATCGTCTCTGAAGGCCCACCAATACTATTTTATAAAGTGACTTAGCCATTTCGGATTCCGGAAAGGCTGATACGTAATTTACACCTCCAGCTTGTCGAAAATCTGTATATTTTGCAAACAATTGTTTGAATTGTCTCAAATCATCGTTCCGCTCACACTCCTTCATAATGTGAAAAGCATCTTCCATTACATCATTGTTAAATTTTAATTTCAGCTTAATTAAGCGAGCTCTAATCGTATTCTTATTCAATTGGAAATTTCGGTGTAGAAGGAGTAATGGTAGATGTCATATCTTGGATTAAAAATTTAAATCAGGGTTCAAAAAGAATGGATCTCTTGTTTGACGTTGTTGTGTTGAAAGTCAAAACACTCTAAACAGTTGCGCAGCTCCGATAAAATGCGACACTAAAAAAAGAAAAAAACTAAACGCAAAATTCAAAACTATTTATTTTTTCTTCCATTATCGATAAACCATCTTATATATAACCATCAAACATCTTTACCAAAGATAACGTCTCCGACCTGGAATAAAAGTCGGATTCGTAGGTATAGAAGTCAGTCATTAACCCAAAAGACCATTGAAGTGACCAAATAAATACAATATTTATAAATTCATTGATATTGACTTATTTCATCAGACGATCCTAATGATGTCAGTCTGGTTGCCTAGTAGTCAAAGGATACAGATGACTGTAGTAAGTAATAAATATTAAAAACGCGGCAAAAGTAGCTAGTCATAGAAAAATTTAAATAATCATCTAATATGTAATAGTTTGGATACTAAGCCGAAATAATAAAATTATTGTATTGTCAGCGGTACTTGATACGTCTGCAAATTTTTAAATAGAACGCTTGGTAGTAAATACCGTTACACAGATTGGTAGGAGGTTAACGTAATAAAAGCGTGTTAAACAGTGATATAATCCTTAGTAGCTTTGATCATTCATTTGACCAAATATCAAAAGATAAGAACAAAAGTATTAAAATTCCATAAACAAACAATCAAAGCTAAAGCTATCAAACTAAGCTCCCACAGTGAAACACATTAAAAGCTTCCGGACTCTCAAATAATATTTATTTACTTGTCAAAAACTTCAAGATTAAACTTTTAAACATTCTGAAACACGGTAAAGCTAAGAATCCCGACGGGCCCCTTTTCATGTCAACGCAAGATCCACGGTCACTTTGTCAAAGTTTAATTTAATTAAAGCTCGTACTTCAAAGACTTTTGATTTGTATGGTGTCCTATTATAATCTCGGGATGGGTTGATGAAATCAGAAAATTGGGTATTAGTGAGGTATATTAAAGCTAATATGATAAGACCAATATTTCGACTGTCCCTACGTATAATATCGAAATTGAAAAACGGTACTTTACAGGAGAGCACTTTGAAGTTAATTTTGTGTACCAAATTGTCATTTATTGGCCTATCTGCAAATAATTTCAGATATATGGTAAACTTTTACTGGCAGTTAAATGTATATGTCATTTTATCCCAAATTTTTCATAGTTTTTGAGAAATGTTAGTTTCGATACTTTACTACGTTAATCAATTAGCGTGAACAATCGAAACTGCCCGTTTCGATTATTTACTTGGGAACTGTTTTATCAAAATTATCGAATGTGACTCTTTCGATATTTTATGTTGTACATTTAAATTAAGAAATTATCGGAAGTGTCACTTTCGATACAGTACGTCAAAGTATTATATACGTTTCGATACTTGGCCTGTAAAACGATTTTAATTAAAACAAAGGCAAGTTTAGTTTACTAAGGTTTTAATTGATTTCATTTTAATTTATAAAATGAAATCAATAAAATTCATAACTAATATTGCAATCACAGATTTACGTTTAATATAATGATATCAAATGAAACACACTTTTATTCTTCAGTTAGTTAAAAATAAAATATAGAAATAAAAACTTATTTGAATAAAATATGAACATACTTAATTCTACAAAGTAAAAACTAAACAAAATAAAAGCTTTAAATTAACTTAAAATCCAATAACATTCGCATTTCTTAGAGTAATACTAATAATGATTTAGTATTCTTATTAAAATAAACATTTCTTATAATTTATTCTATAAATAATCATAAAAAATTTAAATACTGAATAAAGGGAAGTTTTAAAAAGGGACGTCTTCAAAATCAAACTAAAGCAGTTAACATAACAGATTCAGATAAGTACAGACTGTAGGATAACTGTAATATTGTATTTAGTCTGAATCGTCAGTCTTCTTCAAATGTGTTCCTGCTATATTTCAAATTCTTATAATAACTATAATATTCTTTGGATATGACTCCAGTGTTACTTAAATGAATTAAATCCTTATATGTATTTAGCTTCAGGTAATGGTAATGTTTGACTATACAATTTATTTAATTCGATATTAATTACTTGCCTTCTTCCATGCCTTCTTGTTTCTATTTTGGTGTTTAAGCATGAAGGATTATCTTTAAGGTTGTATTTAAAATATAAACAATTTGGATCATCTTTACGCACACTAATTTTTTTAATAAAAATAAATTCCACTTCATGTTTTCGTTTCTAATATCTCTTTTCCACTTGCGATCATCCAATATAGCTTTAAAATTAAAAAGGTCATCTTGAGTCATTTCCACTACATTATATGGGGTTTTATTAGTTTTATACCAACGCACTAACGCAAACCATTGATCTGGGGTGTATGTATATCAGTTCATTTAGATTTCCTTCGTTCTGCGTGTGCCCTTGCTCTAAAAAGCGATGAGTAATATCGATTTTATATTATTTTGCCAGATACATATATAAAGAGTATATTATTCGGTTACGGGATTTGGCCCGCGCAATTATCGGACCAAAAGAGAAATTCCTTGGCACCTTGCTTTACTTTTCTGTTAGCAAAATGAAGTAAGCAACTGCTTACTTCATTTGCTCCCCTTTTGCCTGTGCACTCTGTCTACATATAACACGCCTCTTCCTTCTTTCCAGTATCAAATAAAATAAAAGTGTACACACAGAGCTTCCGTTTATAATAAAATAATCAATCCCACCTCACCATGAGGACGATTAAAAAATTTCTGGAAATCTAATGTGGCACAACTGTTTCAGACCACTTTTGAGCAATAATTTTATCATTATTTTTAAAGTCTCTAGCAACAGTTTTAGTCTCAATAATTATGTTTGTTATAGGCGCTAATTTGCTCTTCAGATGGAGAGTTTTCGTTAGAAAAACTGTGGCATTGGTCACATATATCCTATTCATATTTTCATTAATTATGTCTGTATACTGGCGTAAAGTTTGCGCTTTGTTATTATAGAGATGAAGATTGTCCCACCCATTATATAAAGAAACCATTTTTCTCATTGATAAGTTGTTATCTAAATAAAGCTTGCTACTATTTTTTCGGGTGTAATGGGATTCAACTGGTTGCAAAGTGGCTACATGATCAGATACACTTTGAATAATATTAGAATCTATCTTAAATATATGGTTGCTTTCATCTGTTATCTGGTAAAGTGATACCTTCCTGATTTAGTTTTTGATGAGCAGTACGGACGAATTGATCCGTAATCGACAAGGTGTTCAAAAAAGTTTTAATACAAACACGTCTATATTCGCAGGGATAGTTTTGATTTTCGACTGGATCTGGTAAGAAATACTGAGTGGTAAACTGTCTTCTAGATGTACTTTCAGTGGTAAAACGGTGCTTGTTTAACTTTTTGGTAAATTTGTTAAAAAAATTCAATTTTTTAGCATGGTCAGCCAATTGCTAAAAACTTGTATAAATTTTCTGACGAGTTGTTTCATTAAAATGTTCGCAGCAGTTTAATTTACAAGTTGCTTTACAAATCGCTTTACAATTCCTTTTTTGTTATGTACCTTTTCATTCCTGTAAATATATTGCTGACTAGTATTCACAACAATTTTTATTTTAACATCTATCTAGTTGTCTTTGCACCTTTTCCTTTCCTCCTTTTCTTTTTTTGCTTGGGTTAACTTTAAAAGTAGATTTTCTTTTTTTAACTGTAGATGACGAGTCACCTTCCAACAAGGTTATAAGTGGAGACTCACATTCAGTTCAGTTCGATTCAGTTATAAGTGACGCGGCACTAGGTATGGCCACATTAGGAGAAATTATAATAGTGTCCATGTATCAAATAAGTTAATAAAACAGAAATTGATTTGTAAAAAATATAGTTCTGTTGATATGTTATAACATAAATTAATAAAACATACAAATTGATTTTAAGAAAAGTAATATTCTATGGTAGATATATCGAATATAAAAATAAAAAAAATATAATTCCGAATGAAATCATCGAAAGTGGTATTTTCGATAGGGTCGTTGACTAATGTACCCGCGTATAATCATGAATGTACCAGATTCGATTACACAAGGAAATTAAACATCAGCGAATAATATCGAAACTGTCACTTTCGATACTCCAAAAAAAATGTTAATCGACGTACAAAATCGAATTTGGGACTTTCGATAGTATACTTCGGGTGAATGACATTTACTTTAAAATACATTGTTTTTGAGGTAAACTTAATTAATCACAGAATATTGTTAAGGAAATCAGATTAAAAAACAAGGAGAAAATAAACATCATGCACTCGGAATTAATAAATTTGTTAATATACTTATCAGTTTTCCGTTAGAGCCACATTACTTCAAAATTGCGTCGGAACGCGCGGGCGCGCGGGGCACCGCGCATAGCAACGAAAGCGGTAGTTTCGTCCTGCACGCACGCTTCTTGTATCCGCGTATAGTACCGAAATTAAACATTCGATTTTTTACGCTGATTGATTTGTTAAGTATCGATATTATACTCATTGAAAACATGGTTTAATATGTATTTTATAGCTTTTTCTCTTTTTTGTGTGAAAATATACATAAAAAGAAATATATTAGTGTCATAAAAAAAAATCGCAAATTTTCAGTTTCGATACTGTACGTAGGGACAGTCGATTTAAGCCAAAGCTTTATTTTCACTTTATATGCTTGTGCGTGTGCTGAGCTGGCTCGTCATATTACCTCTACTCTGCCTAAACAGATATTTAAATTAAAAAAAATGGATAGCCGACTTAACTTAATAGGTGTATGGTTCTAATAAAGAATTTAAAAAAATGGGTACTGTAAAATCTGAGACCTTAGAACTCATGTCTCAAGATGGGTGGCGGCATTTACGTTGTCGATGTCTATGGGCTCCGGTAGCCACTTAACACCAGGTGGGCCGTGAGCTCGTCCACCCACCTAAGCAATAAATAAAAAGTTAGGTTGGCTGATAAAAGACTTCTGGATACTGATAAAATACTCTATATACTAATATGATAACTTACCGATAACTCACTAATACTGAATAATTTTTATTCATTATTGTGAATTATGTTTAAATTCATCTTTTACGACGAAGGGCGATCCCGCCTTATGGTTTAATCGTTGGAAGTTAGCTAGCCCGGTATCATGAAGTGGCGGGTTAAAGTATGTGTGATGTGTGGGCTATCTAAATGAAACGAGTGCTTTGGTCGATGATCGTTTATTTACTGTCTTACTAATTACTTAATACAAAATACAATGGTTATACCTATACTACAACTAAAGTAACGCGTTGTTGCACACTACATATGAAATCAATTTCGCCTTATTTAAAAGAGATGTTTCATTATTGAAGATCTCTTGTTTGAAATTACCAAAGTTTTTCCTAACGTAAGGTCATTCCTAAGTATTTGATAATACATTACAATACAGTACATTTGATAATTCCAATTCATGAAATATAGTAGATTTACTACTCATAGTTTATTAGGTTTAATGTGTCTTGATAATACTGTATCTACTGCATTACAATAACCCGTTATTATCACATTCTCTTCTTGGTCGTGACATGCAGGACTATGTTCTGATATTCCAAATCCGAAAGAATTAGAAAATTGTTATTTAGATATTCAGGTTTTGCTATTAAATTTTCTGTCAGTGTTTTTTTTGTTTTTGTTTTTTATTGCTTAGATGTGTGGACGAGCTCACAGCCCACCTGGTGTTAAGTAGTTACTGGAGCCCATAGACATCTACAACGTAAATGCGCCACACACCTTGAGATATAGTTCTAAGGTCTCAGTATAGTCACAACGGCTGCCCCACCCTTCAAACCGAAACGCATTACTGCTTCACGGCAGAAATAGGCGGGGAGGTGGTACCTACCCGTGCGGACTCACAAGAGGTCCTACCACCAGTACAGTCACTTTAATTATTTATTAACGGAAGCCAGGTGCACGAATTGATAAACGGATTTCTTGGTTTAAGTTCTAAAGGCTATTTAATGAGATTTACCTTGTTGTTTGGTGGAGGTATTGGCTTGAGGTGCGATAATTAATTTGGACTTTCGTTTCATTAAAAACTTAAAAGTTTCCATTATTAACATTTTGATACCACCAAGTGAAATATCACGTCGGGTGACGGTAGCACTTTAAGAAATTATTAGAGATTCTATGGTATATTTTTTCGGGCTCATAATAAAAATAATAAATAGCTGGGGATAAATCATGTTCGGTCATCCGAGCCCAGTTTAGGATTCCCTATTTTAAGGGCACCAGAAGCTGATAAACATACTTATATATGTTTAAATATTTACATATATACATTATAACCACACAGACAAAGAGCAAACAAACCTATTCATCACACATTGTTTGCCCGATGTGGGAATAGAAACCACGACCCAATAGTCAAAGGTGCTAACTACAGTACCTTTTTTTTTTTTTTTTTTTTTATGATTGAAAGTTTACTGGTGGCCCGAAGGCCTTTCCAGTTTCACCAGGACAGGTGGGCGAGCAAAGGCTCAGCCAAGAGGGGTGGGATTTGCTAACAACTGCCCGAGCGCCTCCAAAGGAGACCTAACAACTCCAGAGCAATTGTTTCGCGAATGAATCTACTACCGGATCGGAATCGCGACCCGCTGAGAAGATCCGGCGAGAAACTCAGCGGGCTGATGCATGGGTTATGTTGCACGTCGACCTCTTTGTCGAGTTCGACGAGTACGGTTACCGGGGTCCCTAAGCCTGCCCCTAGTATTAGAGCTGAAGGCATCTAATGCAAAGGTTATTGGATCTGATGGATCCGTAAGGACGTGTCTAGGGCGTCGACGGTGACTGGCTCCTGCATGATCAGGATTCGGGGAGTAGTCAGCGGCGGCAACGATAAGGCGATTATCATAACGCATAGCCTTATCGAAGTATCGTTCCGACGCTGACTTCATGTATTTCCGAATTGATTCGAGGCCCAGGTCGTCGTGTAGGTCAACGTTCCTCACGAACCACGGAGCTCCGACAGCTAACCTGCAAAAGCGGGATTGTAGGGATTGGAGGGTGTCTATGTGTGTGCGGGCCGCGTGAGCGAACACCACACTCGCGCAAGTCATGACGGGCCTTATGCAAGTTTTGTAAAGTGTCACCTTGTTCCGAAGGGACATTTTACTCCGCTTACAGATCATGGGGTAGAGTCTACCGAGAATAAACACGGCACGGTCACGGACTGATTTTATATGCGGGCGGAATGTCATCGATGCATCCAGGGTAACGCCCAGGTACTTGACCTTCCTGGCCCAGGGTATGGGTTGTCTAAAGAGAGTAATCGGGGGTGTGAGATTCCTCCTCCTAATCCGGGAGGAAATCCGTGTGGAGCTTCCCCTCTGAAATAGCACCGCAGTACTTTTCGCTGGGTTGATGTCTATGCGCCATTTTCGGAACCACTGTCCTAGGGCTAGGGCTGCGCTCTGAAGCTTCTTCGCGATTAGGGACTTATTTCTACTAGAATAGTAAACAGTCGTGTCGTCGGCGAATAAAGCTAAATGGGTCGGCGGCGACCGGGGAATATCGTTGACGAATAAGCTAAATAAGAGGGGTGAGAGGACAGAGCCTTGCGGGACTCCAGCTGTGAGAGGTCGTGGGGAGGAGCGGGTTCCCTCGACTCGATATCGAAAAGAGCGGTTCGACAAGAAGTCCCGTATGATGAGCACGAGACTATCCGGCACGCCCATGTTGAATAGTTTGAAAATCAAACCATTGTGCCAGACTTTGTCGAACGCTTTTGCGACGTCGAAGAAGAGAGCTCCCGTGTATAACGGTTTTGGTCGATTAAGCCCCACAAGAATGTGCTCCGTGAGGCGGTGCACCTGTTGAACGCATGAGTGATTTGTACGGAATCCGAATTGTTCATCGATGAGAATGCCCTTGGATGAGACGAAATCTCTGAGGCGCTTGTAGAGCAGACGCTCATACAGTTTGCCTAGAGACATGAGGAGGCTAATCGGGCGGTAGCTCGTCGGATGATTTTTTGGTTTACCGGGTTTATGTATGCCGATAACGTCCGCTTCTTTCCACACCGCGGGAAAGATACAGTTCGCCATAGCGGCATTGAAAATAGATGCCAACATCACGATGAGTTGGACGGGTAGAAGTTTAATAACGCGGTTAGATATACCGTCGGAACCGGGAGCCTTGCGAGGACGTAGGTCTTTGATCAAGTCTTTAACTTCCATCGGGGTGACGGGTGGTAACGCATCCGAGGGTGGCAAGGAGGCTCTGCGTTCTACCTCACTGTCTACTAATTCTACATGAACAGGGTCCACGGATTGAGTGCTGGGCGTGCACTGGGTTTGCAATGTATCGACCAGCAGCTCTGCTTTTTCGTCATCATCAAAGGCCGCGAGTCGGCCTGAGGGGCCTACGAGGGGGGGCATAGTTACTACCGTATCCGATTTGAGAGTACGAGCTAAGCGGTAGTAAGACCTTTGGGAGGGCGCGAGTCCTTCTAAGAAATCAGACCATCTGGCATCTCGGACTTCGGCGATGCGAGACTTTGCGTCGCGTTGTAGGGCACGCATTCGAATACGATTTTCCGCGGTAGGATACCTGTCGTAGGCGCGTATCGAGGCGTTCTTAGCTCTAAGGAGTTCCCTAATATCGTCGGACAATTTGAAGCGGTGAAGGAAGTCCTCCGCTACAACTTGTTTCGATGATCTATCTAATGTCGAGGTGATGTGTGATGTTAAGATGTCTATGGCTTCAGCGGTATCCTGAGGAGACGGGGTAGAGTCCGGGTTAAACGGGAGCGATGGTGGATCAGATTCAGCCAGGCTGATGCCCAGCGTGTGCCAATCCACCACAGTCCTCGTGACGGGAACGGAATCGGGAGCGCGACCGAGCTTCATGACGACGGGACGGTGGTCTGAATCTAACTCTGAAACTACTTCGATCGAGTGTAAGCGCAGAGTTACGTTTTTTAATAACGCTATGTCGAGTATATCCGGGCGATGCGCGATATTTAGCGGGTAGTGAGTCGGGGTTAACGGAGCGACGATATCGAAGGCGAGATCATCGACTAACGCGTCAAGCCGCCTGCCATTCGGGGTTGTGGTGTGTGAGTTCCACCTGATGTGTTTACAATTTAGGTCGCCCTCCAGAATGACAGAGCTCCCCATACCGAGCAGCGCCTCAATATCACTGCTTAGAACGATCTTATCCGGTGGAAGATAAACGGACGCGATAACGATCGGCGCGTGTCCCGTCAGTGAGATTCGGCACACTGATGCTTCGATATTAGCGAGCGCGGGAGGATCGAGCGGGACGCAATGCAGGGCTCTTCTATAGTAAATAACGGTACCACCACCACGGGCAGAGAGCCTGTCGTTCCTGACCATGTTATAGTTCGCGATTTTAGGGTCACGGCGCGCGGGCTTAAGTAGGGTCTCCTGCACTAAGAAAATGTCAATTTGATGGTCACGCAAAAAATCACAAACCTGATCACGTTGATTTGCGAGACCGTAAGCGTTAAAAAATCCTATTGTTACGGATAAGGGTTTTATTCTACTAATGTACGCCATTGATTACCGGCGGAGTGAGGGGAGGACGTACGTATTTAACGACGCGTATACGTCAGCGTATTCTTGCACAACGGCGATGAAATGTTGTGCAGTGGAGGCGGCGCGAATGGCGTCACCCAAAGCGTTAACACGCTCAAAGTTGATCGACTGAAAAAAGTCGATCGCTAGAGCGAGATTTTCGGACGCGGTTGGAGGGCAGGTCGCGGGGGAGGGACGTATCGCGGGGGTGGGACGAGTCGCGGGGGAGAGAGTTGTAGCCGTGTTCGTGTACGGCAACGGTTTAGCCCAAGCCGAGACGCTGGGCACCGACGCCGGCACGAAAGCAGGCTTAGCCTTCGGCACAGAGGGTACCGTGGCTTTGATGTCTGGGCCGGAAGCTCGGAGGCGGTTTTGACGGGCGACGCGGCGATTTATTTTTGGAGCTCGGGGGTATCCACGGTAGTTCGCGGGGTGACCTTGTGTTCGGCACAGGACACAGCTAGGCGGTTCCGTCGCGGTTTTTTGGTCGCGAGCGCAGAGGGCCGTGGCGTGATCGCCCAAACACTTAACACATCGGGGGCGCGCGTGACAGTTACGGGAAGAGTGCCCGTACAGTTGGCAGTTATGGCACTGACTAGGAGTGCCTTTTTTATGGGGGACTTCGACGGCAATACCGGAGAGCCTACAGACGGTCCGAATGTTAAAAATTTGCTTACCCTCGGGGGTAGGCTGGAGGGCGACTAAAACCATATTGTATGGCTCCCTACCGCGGCCGGTGTGCATGCGGTGCACGGAATTTACTGGTAGGCCTTGTTCTATCAGATCTGCCTTGACGAGATCGGCATCTAGCTCCTTCGGGATTCCACGTATGACAACGCGGAGTTCGCGCTCCTCCTGGAGCGTATAAGTGTGGAAACTTATACGCTCCTTTCGGAGGTAACTTGAGAGGGCCCTATGGTCGTCGGGTGTCGTTACTTTTATTTGAATCCCGTTGGCGAGATTACGGGCGCTGGCAAAATTAATATTTTTGGCCTTAAGGGCCAGGGAAACTCGGTCCCAAGCTGCCTTCTCTTGAAGGATAACCGGGGGAGGGGTCTGAGTTTTAGATTGCGCCACCGGTCGCGGCGACGGAGTGGCACGGGCTGGAGGCGCAACGGGAGTCTGAGGGCGGGGGCGCGACGCGTTCGCGGCTTTGCTAATTTTAGCGGCCGCGAGAGCTCGAGACTCCGCGGCACGCTTCTTACCCTTTTGTACCAGGGTGAATCCATCCGTCGATGAGGCGGGGGCGAGGTCGACCTCCATCTCCGAGTCAGAGTCGGAGGACGAGGAGGCGGGCGCAGATGACCTACAAGCAGGAGTTTTGGAGGGCGCGACGGAGGCCGCGGATGATCGCGCTGCTGGAACGGTGGCCACGGCGGACGACGCAGTAGTTTTACTCGCCAGTATAGGCGACGCGGGAACGGCAGGCACGACGGAGGCTGCGGTGCTCGATGTAGACGCTTTGCACGCAGGTACAGGCGACGCAGGAGCAGCGAGCACGGCGGAGTCTTCGAAAGAGCTCGCAGTGTGATTGGCCTTGAAAGCCAGAAACTCTGAGGCGAGCTGTGGGTGACGAAGTCGGAGGAATTCCACGAATACAGCGTCCATGATCGCTGAGTACCCAGGTGAGGCGGCCCTGGGTCTTGAAAACACTCGCCTTGCGGCGAGGCCCCAACTTCTCGGACCTGAGCGGTTCTATTGAACACAGGTGGCAATGCGGCGCGATTACTACAGGACAAAGAAAAAGCACAACAAAACAGAAATTACAAAAAGAAGCAAAACAAATAAATACTTGCAGGAAAACACTTTGTCGGCAAATGTTCCACGAACACAAAAATAACTAAAACAAAACAAATAAAAGCTTCCAGGAAACACACTTGGTCGGCAGATGTATCACGAACACAGGCCGCGCGAACAATGGCCGGGCTAACAAAAGCCGGGCGAACAAAGACCGGGCGATCGAGTGGACGATGAGCACGTCCGCATGTGACGGGTGCCTCTATCGGAATGACTACAGTACCTCTGAGTTAGTCGGTGTCAGATGTGTAGTGTATCTGGTTTAGTTTCCCCATCCTACGTTTATGGTATCTATTTCGATAAAACAGTTGGGAGCAGCTTGGCTCTGCCCTTGGCATTGCTGAAATCCATGGGCGACGGTAACGACTCACCATCACGTGGGCCGTATGCTCGTCTGCCTACAAAAGCAATAAAAATTAATTTGATAACCAAGGACTGATTAAATTACTTTACATATGAGACTTATCATACGTAAGTGCGAGTCAGAGGTCTATTTTGTCACCGTCCGGCTTTGGGATAAACTTTTCTCACAGCTTACAGAGCGCTATAGCATGTCCTTCTTGAAACTTCAGAGGTTGAGGAGAATTGTGAGCGCTTTCACTATCTATACCCCTGGCATTGCTTGCATCGATGAAGGGAACTCTTCTTGAAAATTCCAACAAGAATTTTATAATAATTAAAAATGATTTATCGAGTTTGTGCTTAAATGATAAATGAAAAACAAAATAGTATTACCAACCCAACATTAAAACTTAATGGAAACTTAAAGCATAATGTATAAGTTACAAAATTATTCTCAAGTTAAAACCAAAGTTGCACGTGTAAAGTATACATCGACATCTTGAAGTAACAAGACTTCTGAAAAGTAATACGAAGCATAAAAGTCAAATTTATAAAAATATAAATAAAAAATAGCTTTATTTGATTCCAAAATAATTAGATGGACCTTCATTAATTTAGTATTTAGGTAACCATAAATCTACTACTCATGCAATTTAATCTCCTTCTAATGTGGACTCCCTAAAGGTAAAAGCCTCCTCCAAAGAATTCCGTTTTCCTTATCTTTAGCAGTGGTCATCCAGTCTCTTCCTGTTTGGATACAATCTCGTACTGAATTAGTCGTTCTCCCCTCCTATTTCGAAAACCTTGAATACCCGCTATTCTGTTCTCATAGTTCTTCGGTTTACCGATTTGTGTGTTGAAATTTTATTATGCTTTAATAAATATTTAAACATACGCTTTATAAATGCGCGGTGTGTTACTATGAATATGCGTACATTTCTCATAACAAATGAGTGCATCTGCGTTGCGGGGTAATTCATTTGTAGACAGCCACGGCTGACCATATAAATCACTGTGTTTTTCACTCGTCGCATATTTCGAGACACACGGTATGGGATTTTGCATGAAAAAACGCTTGTAGCTAGTTTTAAGCTAGTTCTAGAATATGTTTTATAAGTTTCGCGATAAAGCGACCCTAAATTATTAAAGCTTATGGCTCATTCGCTTTCGTGTGTGTTTTCTCATTGTATTATATACTCGACGTAAACTATTTCATTTGGATTCCATTCTTGCAGACAATGTTTTAAAATAATTCACTTGGATTATCCTATGTATTTTAAACAGGATTCACTTTTGTGTATTTTTTCTTCTGTATATTTTAAATTTTGAGATATCTATAGGTATATATATAAAAATGAATTGCTGTCTGTTCGTTACTCTCGCTAAAACTCGAGAACGGCTGAACCGATTTGGCTAATTTTGGCCTTGAATTATTTGTGGAAGTCCAGAGAAGGTTTAAAAGGTAAATAAAAATATGAAAATGTTCGGAATTAAATAAAAATAGCAATTTTGTTTTCGCTTTGATGTGTCCCCCGTCGGACGGATTCCTTTTGTTTGTTGTGTATTTATCGATTGAGGCACTACGAAGTGTGCCGGGTCAGCTAGTTTTGAATATATTTTTTTATGTTGTTACGGAGAATCTATGGAATCGATGTAGTACATTTAACATTGTGCCTCACATGTTCAATATTTTGTGCCACTTTGTTAAAAGGACAAAGTATTTTATTTCAATCAATTCAAGCCTATGCATAATTTATTAGTAGACGTGAAAAGCTGTTGTAACTAATACGAATAAGCCTTTTAAATTAATTAGATATTTCAGAGTAGATTTAATTACAAAATTTAAAGTATTGAAAGAAAATGCAATTATTATTTTTGCATTTAATTTTATGAATGACGGTACTACTTAGTCTGTCATTATCGGCTAAAAAGCGTTTGTAGTTTTATATAATAACTAGCTGACCCGGCAAACGTTGTGTTGCCTTAAATAAGATTTCTAGGGAAATTCTACTGTAGAAATAAAAACCTCATTTAACTACATAATACCTCATTATAAACAAAAAAAATATATCCAAAAAATTAAAATAAAAAATAAATGTTTGGGGTGGACAACCCTTTTCACTTAGGGGTATGAAAAATAGATAGTAGCCGATTCTCAGACCTACTGAACATACTATTGATACACAAATAAAACCAACAAAACATGGCTGAAAAATATATAGTATTGTATAGCTCTCAAATATATTAAGTGTATAATCTATGATGTATAGTGAGTAAGTAAGACAGGAGACCGGCTTCGTCCCCATCCCTACTACGTGATGTTTGCTGGATCAGTGGTGACACCTGGTGGGGATAGCTGATCGATTGATAGTTGATCAGTAGTCGACCGCCGAGCGCGGGAGATCAAATTCAATTTAAAAAAAATCATAATTAAAGGAACTTGAAATTATAAACTCTGAATAAGAATTTATCGTACTACAATTATAATATTTGATTGCCATCTTGCAACCTTATTGCGGATGGAAAAATAGGGGTTGATCGTATAAGAGTGAAAATTGAGAGTAATATGATTTTTTTTATTTTAAGTCATGATAAAACTAAATAAAAAACTTGCCAAAAAAATTAAAGTTTATAATTAACAAAAAATAGGGGTTGATCATAGAGGGATGAAATATTGAGAGTAAAATCAGATTTTTTATTTTAATTCATGACAAAATAAAAATAAAACTGAAAATCTTGCCAAAAAAATTAAAGTTTATAATTAACAAATAAAAAATAGGGGTTGATCGTAGAGGGGTGAAAATTTCAGAGTAATATGATTTTTTTTATTCTACGTCATGACAAAATAAAAACAAAATTCTCGCAAAAAAATTTAAAGTTTTTAATTAGCAAATAAAAAATAAGGGTTGATTGTAGAAGGGTGAAAATTGAGTATTGTATGTATTTTTGTATGTTGTATCATAAAAAAATAGAAATTAAAAATTTTGTCTAAAAAATAAAAATAAAAATTTAGGGGTGGACTACCCCTAACATTTAGGGGGGTGAAAAATAGATGTTGGCCGATTCTCATAGATACCGGATAAGCACAAAAAATTTCATCAAAATCGGTCAAGCCGTTTCGGAGGAGTATGGCAACGAAAACTGTGACACGAGAATTTTATATATTAGATTGCGCGATGTAAAACACAATATAGATCCGTGTGTCACACGAAAACACATCTCTGTTTAGGTCTCTTCACACCGACTGACGCGACGTCCGGACATATAAAAACTCAATGGAAAAGGCTCTTATAAAAGGTTTGTTTGGATACACGCCCAACGTCAGGCTGAGACGCGTGAACCTATTTAACCCTCGCGGATTGAAAAAAGGGTCCTACCGAACCCTTTGGTAAAGGTGGAATCTTCCTGAATATTTATTTATTGAACTAAGAGCCTATTTCACAATTGTCTTTACCCGAAACATGACGTCATAAAACACTTCGTATAACCTCGTATACTTCGTACGACAGTAGAAAAAATTACGAATAAAGTTTATTATAGAAATTTCAAAAAGTCGAAATTTTTGTTATTTAATAATACTGTGTTTATCTAAAAGAGAGATGTTTTTCTTTTTGATTCGCAATGTTTATCGGCTTAAGCGAAGTTGAAGGTATTTATCAAGAAATAGTTTTAGTATCAGACTTTTTTTTTCAAATTATACCTTAGCTTACTGTGAGGATTGTCACATAATCATAACTCAGAACCACGTTGTGATTTGAATTTGCCTCATACCGCAGCTTATTGTACGCCCTCCTATCAATCACTACGAAACCTCATAAAGTTTTTGGGTAATTTTTTACATCATATTATTAATGTAGATTGAAAGTAATTCTGAACATATATTTTGAAAAATTAGTGAATCGATAAGAGTTGATAGGAATATTTCAGGATTTTCAGGAAATTTTATACCTATACGTTCGTATTGTCGATAATCCCATTCTCACGGATCGTTTCGAACCTCTGGGTCTGCGGAGGGACTTCGGTTCCCTCTGTATTTGGTACCGTAAGTTCCATGGGGAGTGCTCTGAGGAATTGTTCGAGATGATACCGGCATCTCGTTTTTACCATCGCACCGCCCGCCACCGGAGTAGAGTTCATCCATACTACCTGGAGCCGCTGCGGTCATCCACAGAGCATTTCCAGAGGTATTTTTTGCCACGTACCATCCGGCTATAGAATGAGCTCTCCTCCACGGTGTTTCCCGAGCGCTATGACATGTCCTTCTTCAAACGAGGCTTGTGGAGAGTATTAAGCGGAGCCTGACAATTTTATACATCTGACTTTACATCTTTCCTCACCACCCATACGAAAGAGAGAGCGGGATGGAGTTCCAAAAACGAAAAACGTGCGAAAAAAAAACGCGATTCCTATGTAAATATCTCAGAGTCAATCATCTCGAATCATAAATTTGAAGTGTTATAACCTTTAAGCGAGAATATAATGTATTCGCACAATAAATTGTAATAAAAGCGGAGTGCTCACTCGCAGTGCGGTCTGGCGCTGACTGTAAGTGCGCATAATGCTCTACGTTCAACTTGTTTATTGTTATTTTTATTGCAACACGTTTTCACGTTGAATATTCTTCGTGAAACGATTATTTTTTAATCTTATCGAAGTGAATATTTCATTGGTATGGCAAAGAAAATACAGAGAATACACTTTATTGCACACAAAGACACAATTTACATTCAAAAGACAGTAAAAAAGCAGATACATTTGTACAATAGGCGATCTCTTCCAGACAACCGTTTAATTTACAGAAATTCTGGAAAATATAAAAATATAGCAGGTATGTTGTTGTGTACTATAGACAATACATTATTATAGAAAATATATACATACAATAAACAGATATATACCGTTTACATATAATATGAAATATATAACTAACTGATTTGTATACCAATATACTTACATACAATACATACCAATATACTTACATACACATAATAAATCAACTGTATGGAAATGATAAATGATAATGATGCAAAAAAACAGCACTATATCAGATAGAAAGGGACAAAAGTTTTACTTCTTGCTATTGACATCTCACTATCCATGTGGCGTGGTTACCGTAGTCCATTGACATCTATACTATTATTACAAAGAGGAAATATTTGTTTGTTTGTTTGTATTGAATAGGCTCCAAAACTACTGAACCGATTTGAAAAATTCTTTCACTGTTTGGAAACTACACTATTCCCGAGTGACATAGGCAATAATCTTTTTTGAAAAAAATTAGGGAACCTTACTAAAGCTCCAATAATGTGACCCAAGGTGTAAAAAAAATATCTATAATATTATTTACATCGCGTGCCCTGCGAAAACTATTGATGATAGAATAAAATTTAAACCCTGCCTATTTCTGCCGTGAAGCAGTAATGCGTTTCGGTTTGAAGGGTGGGGCAGCCGTTGTAACTATACTTTTTTTTTATTTTTATTTTTTTTTTTATTTATTTATTACAAAAACATACAATTTTAATCATAATAACAAATATTGAAACGATGTTATCTGCTGTAGTCATAGACTGTGTTGCAGATAACAACGCCAACCCCTACACACAACGAACAATAACATATAAACTTAAATATTTCATTAACACATTATAATAATTAATTTTAGATACAATTATCAAATTAATACAATATTATTTCAAAATCTAGAAGTACAGTTAGTGTATGTGTGTGTGTGTGTGTGTGTGTGTGTGTGTGTGTGTGTATGTCTGAGTGTATGTGTAGATGCGTGTTAATACCTAATATATAAATTGCTCATTACAAAAAATGTGTAAAAATGTGTAATCTACTCCAGTAATTCTTCCATATTTTCGTATGTAAGGGAGAAAAGCCATCTATCAATGATAATTTTAATTTCTTTAGAAATAAGTGGGTAAATATTTAGTAATTTATTTATCTTGTTGTACAGAATAGAGCTTAAATACCTATAGTGAGACCTGACTACATTATAATTTGCTACATAGATTTTGCACACTCTGCCCTGACGACGAGTTTGCGAACAGATATTAGGGTCAAAAACGAGTTCCAAATGTTTACGTAACAATGTGCTCCTAATAAAAGATTGTCTAACTCGAGGCACTTTGCAGATATCATACAATTCCTCCGTTGGAAACCTTATTGGTTTTTTATATATTACTTTAAGCACGGCTCTCTGTGCTCTTTCCAATCTAAGTAATAATCCTTTCTTACAGCCTCCCCAGACGACAATGCAATAGGTTATGACAGAGTGTGCCAAAGCATAATAAACCATTTTCAGTATGTGGAGATCGCTTGATGTTCTTAGCTTCCGAAAGACAAAGATAAGCTTTCGTACTTTTCCAACCAAATCATTTATATGCTCTTGCCAAGATAGGGTGCCGTCAATTTTTAGACCAAGATATTTTACAGCATTAGTTCGTGAAATTTTTGGACAAAGATCATGTGTGTTCGTTTCTGAATGGCATTAATGAACAGTCAAGGAAAAGGAAAGCGGTGGCTGCGATACATTCCTCGGAGAGAAGGTAACAAATCTAGTTTTTTCCATATTAAGGGTCAACAAGTTAGTTTTAAGCCAATCAGATACTGTCTCTAGCGTTTCCTCTGCACATAAACGCGTCTCTATCCAGTTATCACCATGAACAACTACAGCTGTGTCATCAGCGTATGTAACGATATTTGTATTTTTAATTTTTAACAAGCAAAGCTCGTTTATGTACAGAAGAAATAGGGTAGGCCCAAGGACACTGCCTTGCGGGACACCGTAAGTGACAGACGCTTCTTCACTAGTGGTATTATCAATGGTGACTATTTGTGAGCGGTTAGACAGATAGCTTTGAAATATTTTGAGTGAGTGTCCCCTGATACCAATGACTTCCAGTTTACTCAGCAATATAGGTACAGATACAGTGTCAAACGCCTTTGATAGATCGAGGAAAATGGCGAGCGTTTTAGCTTTGTTGTTTAGGTGTTCTAATATAGTGGAGGTTAGTTCCAGTGCTGCGTCTTCAGTGCCTCTACCAGATTTAAAACCGTATTGGTTTTGGGCAATTATGTTATACGTTTTCAGGTAATTTAGCAGTCTCTTATTTAATAATTTCTCAAAGATCTTAGATAAGGTTGATAAAACTGATATGGGCCTGTAATTTGTAATATTCATCTTATCACCATTCTTGTGTATGGGGTGCACTAATGCTTTTTTAAAAACTGTTGGAAAGATACCGGAATCAATACAAGTATTGAAAACATGACAAAGCACTGGAGCGAGAATGAGACCAGCCGCCTTTATTAAAGCAGCTGGTATATCATCCCAACCCACCGCACAATCCCCTCTCAAGCCATTTATCACTCCCATCACTTCATGAATATCCGTACCGAAGAGCGTCATTGAGTTCTCAGATGATGTAGTTGTGATTCTCGGACGTTGCTTGTTGCGTGAAGTATTTGACTTATTAGTTATTTTAGATGCACAACTCTTTCCAACATTTGCAAAGAACTCATTTACTGCGTTTGCCGAAGCCATGGGATCTCCTTTGAGCGATAACAAATCACTGGCGGAAGATCTATCATTTGTAATGTTCGATATGTTTTTAATATGTCTCCAGGTAGCCTTCGGATTATTACGATGTTTTAGAAACTCATTTTTTTCATATTCCCGTTTTAATTTCTTTAATAGGTTATTGCAGAAGTTCCTATATCTCGTATATATCTTTTTCAGTACAAAATTATTTGGGTTTCTTTTTGATTTAACATACAGCTTGTCACGATTTCTGATGCATCTTAGGAGCCCACAAGTAATCCAAGGTTTTATAATTTTTGCTTTATTAGGTACACATCTTATAGTAGTATTTGATTTAACCACATCTGAAATAATGTTTACCAGTTTCGAAGCAGCTATATTTGGATTAACAGCAGTCAGTACGGGTGAAAAGTCAACGCTTTCAAGATTAGTTACACAGGCAGGGATGTTAACATGTTTTCGTCGTTTAGAATTTTTTTTACGAGTAATTTCCGAATTACAGAAAATAGCAATAGGGCGATGATCAGTAATTTGAGTGTCAAGTACTAGAGAAATTGCAGGTTTATCTGATTTTGAGATTGCCTGGTCAATACAGTTGTTTTCGTGCGTTGGGAACAAATGAGCTGGAAGCATACCATGTGAGGCCAACATATTTAAATACAAGTCAGAAACCGCATCTCCGACATTTTCAGAAATATTTATATTTAAATCTCCGATTAAGAGTATTGTCTTAAATGATTTTATAGTGAGGGGTAGATCTCAGGGGTATTTAAAACTATGGGTTAGTCACCAATATCGAACTTCGAATTTTAATCTTCCTTTAACACAAACAATTTTCAATTTTTATACAATAAATACATTTAGACGCGGGCGCACGCTATTCACACTCAAAACGGAAGCGCCCGGAACATAGATTATACACCGTTAAAAAGATCGACATAGATGCTAACTATGTATAGCGAGCGGGCATACGGCCGCGAGAGTGACGTACCGGTCGGTTTGCTACATACTCCCCCTCTAGTCCTGGAGGACGCCCTCGCTCCTGGACTAGCATCTCATTACTACTGGGCTGAGGGACAGGCGCAAGACCAACCATACCACCAGCTGCGGGAGAAAGACGTGGAGCTTCAGCACATGGTTCAGCATGCCGTGTCGTCATATGCCCTGGAACTCGAGAATCTGTTTTAACATTATTTGGGGGACGACCACATTTCTTTTTAGGCATCACCGGCCGCGGAAGAGCATCACTCTGATTCTCACGGTATAGAGTGAGATCGTTCACATGATATTTCCCTAAAACTTCATCAGGTTTATCAACATGCGCGACGTGGTAAGTAGTAGGGCTGACCTTTTTAACGATGCGATACGGACCATCGCGTTTTGGAACAAACTTAGAAGTAAGGCCCTTAGCGCTCTTACTGAGGACGTGTGATTTGATGAGAACCATGTCACCTTCGTTGAATGTTTCAATGGGCCGTCTCGAACGATCAGCATACCCTTTAGCTTTATCTTGAAGCGTCTCTACACGTTCGCGCACCGCTGAAAAGGAGTTAACAAATTTCCTGAGATAGGGAGTTATTTGGGGAACAAAGTTATCTTTATCTAGAACAGCACGAAGGTCATGGGTGACTTCTGTGGGGGACCTCATCTCTCTGCCAAATGACAAGTAAGCAGGTGACATACCTGTGGTGCGACATTTAGCGTTATTAAGAGCGAACCGAATCACTGGTAACATGTTTGGCCAGGAAGTGTGGTCACATTCCACGAGTTGTGCTAACAAAGTCTTAAGATCTCTGTTTTTACGTTCGGCGGGGTTTGCTTCTGGGTGATAGAGAGGGATAAGGTTTTGCTTTATCCCCAGGATGGACATGCATTGACGCATGACTGCCGAAATAAATTGTACGCCATTATCAGAAACTAGTCGGCGTGGAAGACCAAATCTCATAAAATACTCCTCTATGAGGACATGTGCACACGCCTCAGCAGTAGCTTCCTTCAATGGGAAAAGTTTTGTCCACCTCGTAGCAGTATCTTCTATAAGCAAGATCCAACGCTCCCCCTGTTTTCCAGGTGGCAACGGGCCGAAAAGATCAACTGCCAAGACCTCGTTGCGCTGGTTCATCACCGGCGTCTGCAATAGACCTGGAGGCTTGGTATTAGCAGCCTTATAGCGTTGACAATGGATACATGCCTTTACATAGTCGGTTATGATTCTTCTCATTCCTGTGAAGTAGAACAGACGTGAGACTTGTTGGTAAGTCCGGTCAATTCCTGCATGTCCAGCGGTAGGGGCATCGTGAAGCTCTTTGAGAACGTCAGTCACTTGATGGGCAGGAATGACTAATTGTGGGGCCTCGGCATCAGAATCCGGATTAAGTCGATATAAAACACCTTGTTCAATGGAGGATTTCTAATGAGAAATCCTCTTTCTGACCATCTTTTAGCAGCAAGTTCATCCACTCCTTCCAGTTCTGTGATGATCTTCTGTATTTCCGGATCAGTCAACTGGTCTTGACGTAACTGGGTAGGTGACTCGGTGGGCAGGTCGCAAATGACAGAACAGATGCCGCAGTTATTTTGTGTTTCGTTGGAACAGATCGGTCTACTTAACGTGTCAGCGACAACGTTAGCTTTTCCTGGGGTGTACTCGAATCTGATGTCAAATTCTTGGAGTTTAAGCGCCCAACGGACCAACCTACCAGCAGGAGACTTTAAAGAAAGCAACCAACGCAAGGGTTGGTGGTCACTGCCTATAATAATTGGTTGGCCGTCGAGGTATGGTCTGAAACGCTCCACGGCCCAGACTACAGCAAGCGCTTCCCGTTCTGTAGTAGAGTAGTTGCGCTCCGCTGCGGTGAGTAGGCGGCTAGCATACTCGATAGGCCTTTCGTCCTTGCCTTCCCCTTGAGCTAAAACTGCGCCAAGTGCATAGTTGCTCGCGTCGGTACGCAGTACTAAGGGTTGTTTAAAATTCGCTTGAACAAGTACGGGCGCCGTGGTCAGCAGACGCTTCAATTCTTTGAATGCCTGTGTTTGTTCAGGTCCCCAGCTTCATGTGTAATTCTTCTTGGTCAGTCGAGTAAGCGGTTCTGCTATCTTTGAAAAGTTTGGAATAAACTTCCTGAACCAAGAGCATGTTTGGAGAAAAGTTCTTAAATGTTTTAGACTAGATGGTTCCAGCATATTAAGGACAGCACTGACCTTCTCAGGGTCAGGAGACACACCGTCTGGAGTGATGACGTGGCCCAGATAACGGACCCTTTCTTTGGCAAAAGTGCACTTCTCTCTGTTTAAGTGAAGTTTAAATTCAGACAAACGTCTAAAAACAGCTTCCAGATCTTGTAGGTGTTGCTGGAATCCTTCTGAAATAATTAACAAATCGTCTAGATAAGCAAGTACTGTAACATCCTTCAAAGCAGCACAGGAGCGTAGACGATCAATAAGCCTTTGGAAAGTCGCCGGCGCATTCTTCAAGCCGAACGGCATTCTTTTAAAACGGTAAGTGCCTAGGGGGCAGACAAAAGCTGTTTTGTCTCTGTCTGCTTCTCGGACCATAACTTGCCAATATGAAGAACGAAGGTCTATTGTGGTCATGTAACAATTCTTCTTCGTACTCTGGAGAAGATCATCAATGCGTGGGAGTGGGTAAGTATCCGATTTGGTTACTTCATTTAAGCGCCTGTAATCCACGCAGAATCTTACATTACCATTGGACTTCGGTATCATCAATGCAGGAGAGCACCAGGCGGATTCGCACTCTTCAATGATGTCATCTGCCAGCATCTTCTCTATTTCATTCTTCATCGTCTCCTTCTTGGAAGGGTTAAGGCGATAGGGCGGCACAGCTATCGGGGGGTGATCTCCGGTGTCTATGCAATGTTCTATGAATGGTGTCGGACCTCCCTCTGCTGTAAAAATACTTTCATGCCGAATAAGGAACTCAGATAATGCTTCGCGCTCAGCTGATTGCAAGTGCATGCCTTCATCATCCCGAAGCATGTTAGTAGAAGCTATGCACACACCACGAGACATAGGTTCAAAAAGTAATTTATAATGCACCTTAGCATCAGCACTAAAATACCATTCATGACGATGAAAATCAATAATAACTTTGGCAGCATTAATAAAATCAATACCCAGTAAAGTTTCGTTATTATTAGAATCAGGGAAGATTATAAATGGAATGTTAATCACTATGTGTTCTAACCTCACTGGTAATATGGTTGTCAATACATCCATATTCCGAACATGCCCATCAGCAAGTTTGACTCGCCTAGTGGAGGGAGTAAGAGGGTGACCCTTATGCAGAAGGAGAGCATACAGCGTGTGACCAGCAATACAATGCTTAGCTGCTGTATCTATAAGTGCAGTACCATGTTTACCGAGAACTTGAATTTTGAAAATAGGCCGTAAATGCAAATACCTATCATCACTCTCACGGTCGTACACGGACGCTACAACACTTCCCTCACATGTACAAAAAATTAAAATTCAAACAATTATCAATTTCCACACATTCGTTAATTTTTCCAAAATTACACTTACTGCCTTTTGTGTCACAGTCATGGTTAGTTGAAAATTTTAAATTATTACAATTTGGTTCAATTATTTGATCATAAGGTAAAAATGAGTTCTTACATTTAGGTCTAGTTCCCTGGTTATAACAAATATTTAAATTTTTACACTTTGTCCGAACATCCTGATTATATAAAACATGAGAATCACAAAAGGTTGGCATCTCATTATTACTAGTGCAATTACAGTTAATATTCTTTGACACAGAATCATTACTGGCATGAAAATAAGATTTTCTGGGAGTAGGGCCTCTGTTAATGGTAGCATAATTAATATTTGCATCCCGGTTACAAAAATTTTGACATTCAAAATTACTCAGAAAATTATTTTTGTCATGCTGCTTAATATCATACATTGCATTCTGAACAGGTAAATTAGAACTAATTGTGTTAGAATTATTAACATTACACTGAACACTGTAAAACGCATTATTGTCATTTTGCACACCCTCGGAAAAGTTAGATTGACTTTGCTCACCTCGGTTGTTTAACTTACGGCACTGTTCCCGTGCATGTCCAAACCGTTTGCAGTAGGAGCACACTGGACGCTGTTTCTTCGTGGTCACGAATTGCTCTGCAGAACCTGGCACAGCAGCGGCAGGCGTGGCAACGCTAGGCTGGGCGACAGCGACAGGCACAGCGGCGCCGGGCACGACGGCCGCGGCGGAGTTAGGAAAGCGCGCGCGCGGCGCCGGCGCACTCGCACGAGCGGCGCACGGTTCAGGCCGACTCGCAGCCGGGGCCGGCTGGGCACGGATCGAACGCACACCACTAGTGGACGACACTGGTCTCGATTGAGTCTCCTCTATCGAATCTTCTATATTCCGAGCATGGTTTAATAATGAATTGAAAGATGTGATTTCTTCACGGCGCAATCTTGTGCGTATTCTATTATGAAGCAACCCGTATATCATATCAAGTTGTACTTTTTCAGTAATATCATCCCGCGGTAGCTTTGCCATAAGCGCACGAATACGAGCAACAAACTTGTCTGTGTTTTCGTTATCCTGCGGGGAAGCAAATATTTCCAAATATATTCTATGTGGTGGAAGGCGGGTGCCATATGCATATATTAAATTTTCTTTGGCTTCGTTCCAAGTGGAGATGTGATGCTTTAATCCTAGCCACCACGTAGCTGCGTCAGCAGACAATAGCATGGCTAGGCCTCGTATGATGTTAGCGTCAGATACTTGAACGCATTCTGTATAGCTTTCAAGTGCATCTATAAAGGCCTCAACAGATTCACCAGGTGCACCGCTGAAAGAAGCTCTGCAACGCGCCAAGGTACCATCTACGTTCACTGGGGGCATCGGCGGAGGTGCCGGAGTCGACGATCTTTGTTCCATCACGTACGACATAATGTTCTTAAATGTTTCGGCCTGCGAACGTTGCAGCGAGGCCATCAACGCTGAAACATCATCCAGGTTGAACGTAGAATTGTTGCTACGTGATTCGGCGTGGGGGCGATCATGGGGGCTATCATGCTCCTCGTGATTTTCGTTGGCATTTGCATCTGCAGCAGGAATAACGTCGTCTTTGCGACGTTGCTGGCGATCTTGATTTCTAGTTAAAGGCATTCTTTACAATTAAGCACCAACAGCATACAATAGTTAGCAAATTTTTCACAAAAGCGTGCGCGCCATTTTGTTAGTCCAAGCAAGAAAAAAATTAGGAAACGTTGGGCAGCCAGATATAGTGAGGGGTAGATCTCAGGGGTATTTAAAACTATGGGTTAGTCACCAATATCGAACTTCGAATTTTAATCTTCCTTTAACACAAACAATTTTCAATTTTTATACAATAAATACATTTAGACGCGGGCGCACGCTATTCACACTCAAAACGGAAGCGCCCGGAACATAGATTATACACCGTTAAAAAAGATCGACATAGATGCTAACTATGTATAGCGAGCGGGCATACGGCCGCGAGAGTGACGTACCGGTCGGTTTGCTACAATTTGAGTTTTGTTAAAGTTTTGTCTAAGCTATTAATAAACCCGTTAATATTATGAATGGAAGGAGAACGATACACTGCTAGAACAGCGACACTTGTACTCAATTTGACTAGAATACAGCTTGCATTTATGATATTATTATTTTTTTTTTTTTATTGCCCTTGTAGGCAGACGAGCATACGGCCCACCTGATGGTGAGTGGTTACCGTCGCCCATGGACTTCAGCAATGCCAGGGGCAGAGCCAAGCCGCTGCCTACCGCTTAATACTCTCCACAAGCCTCGTTTGAAGAAGGACATGTCATAGCGCTCGGGAAACACCGTGGAGGGGAGCTCATTCCATAGCCGGATGGTACGTGGCAAAAAAGACCTCTGGAAACGCACTGTGGATGACCGCAGTGGCTCCAGGTAGTATGGATGAACTCTACTCCGGTGGCGGGAGGTGCGATGGTAAAAACGATTACAAACCTCTATTGAGACTGGAATGTCAAGTCTCACATAGGCCACAACGCCATCATTTTGATTGAAATATTTGGATTTATAGCATTTAAAACCAGGTATACTAGGCACATTTGTGCATTTACTTAGCCAACATTCGGACAAAATAAGAATGTCAAACATTAAATTAAGACGTTTTATCAGAATAAGAAAATTGTTAAAGTTAGCTATACTACCCATACTTCTGATATTCATGTGAAAGATTTTAAGCGCTGTGATGTCATTTTGGACATATGTACAACATTCTTCAGGAGCACAAATGTAGGATTTTGAAGTAGTTAAATAATTTAAATCGTTTATCATGCCTGTGGTGTCATCCATATTTGAAAGTTAGAGTTAACAATTTGTTGTACATTAGCATCTTGCGAGGGTCACCTATGGTCAGAATATAAGTATTTGTTACCAATCGAAAATATAGTAGCGCAGGTTTGAGTATATGTACTTGAAATATTATCTTCAATTGTTTGAATGATAAATTACTTGAGTAGAAAATATTAGTTTTTATATGTGTGTGATTTGTAGCGGAGTGTAAAATGTAAGTGTCATAATATTGAGTACCTTTATTTAAATAAATCAATCCAACAAAAACAATACAAAACAAATAGGGTAAGTTAAACGAAAATAAGGGTAACGAAACAATTAATAGTAACAATATTTCCTCATTGCATAAAAACAAAAATCGATTAATTATCTTACAAAAACATTGGACATACAATTGTCATATTGTTATATTTAATTTTCTAAGATCTGCTTCTTCATTAATTAAGTGTTGTGGGGATCCATCATTTTTCCTAATGAATATTTTTCCGTTTGATACCCAGCAGTAGCGATAGTCATTACATTTAGCAAAATCCCTAGACAGGTAAAAAAGTCTCTTCTTTTTGGCTGTAAGATTTTCCGAAATAAATATTGGCATGTCTGGTCCACTCATACCTACGTTAACCGTACCAAGCTTATTATTTCCTTTATTGTGTTTTTTATACATTCTAAAAAATTTTTCGTTTTTGAAGAACTTGAGTCCTTAGAACTTGTATCTCAAGGTGGGTGGCGCATTTACGTTGTGGATATCTATGGGCTCCAGTAACCACTTAACACCAGGTGGGCTGTGAGCTCGTCCACCCATCTAAGCAATAAAAAAGAAAAAAAAAGAAACAATAAATGTTCTTTTATTGAAAAAAATAAAACAACGTCAAATATCGTTGAAATTTTTGTTAAAGACCCGAGCGGAGCCGGAGCGGGCTGCTCGTCACTAAATAAATGCCGCCACGCACCTTGAGACATACGATCTGAGTCATAATTATCAAATATTGTTCAAATCTTCAGTCTGAACGCATCACTGCTTCGTCGCAGAAATAAGCAATGTGAGGGCATTTACCCGTACGCGCTCACAAGGCGACTTACCATCAGTAATTACGCTAATTATAATTTATGCTAATTTGATGTTTATTACACGATGTTATTCCTTAATCGTGGAAGTGATTCGCGTGTATGTATTAAATACGTATTTCATTTGGCGAATTGGTACCTGACTCTTGGATTCGAATACTCCTAGTCACATACGCTCAATACAAGAACACGTCATCCTTTAGACCAGGGGCTCTCAAACTTATTTTGTCTACTGTCCACTTTGAGAATAAATTATTTTTTAGCGCCTCCATTTTTTCCCCTACTTAAAAACCACTGTAGCGAGAGCCCAGTCGGTGTCTAAGAGTCCTCTTAGATGAAGTTACAAATCGCTTCCCAAGTCTCTACACAACGCCCCCATTTTTTTGGGTCTCTTACCGCCTTACCCTTTAGGCCTGCAGCGCCCACGAGGGGGCGCTATCGCCCACTTTGGGAAAGACTGCTTTAGACAATGCTTATTTATCCTGATCACGCAGGAGTCAGTCACCGTCGACGCCCTAGGCACGTCCTTACGGATTCATCAGATCCAATAACCTTTACATTAGATGCCTTAAGCTCTAACACTAGGAGCAGGCTTAGGGCCCCGGTAACCGTACTCGTCGAACTCGACAAAGAGGTCGACGCGCAACCTAACTCATCAGCTCGCTGAGTTTCTCGCCGTATCTTCTCAGCGGGTCGCGATTCCGATCCGGTAGCAGATTCATTCGCGAAGCAGCTGCAATTAAGTTGTTAGGTCTTCTTCGGAGGCACTCGGGTAGCTGTTAGCAAATCCCACCCCTTCTGGCTGAGCCTTTGCTCGCCCACCTGTCCTGGTGAAACTGGAATGGCCTCCGGGCCACCAGTAATCCTTCAATCAAATTACAAACAATAACTAAGTTAATAAAATAAAATAAATTTTATTAAATTAGTAAATTAATTAAATAAAATAAAATAAACAGCAATTATTTTTACTAGTGGTAGGATGCCTTATGAATCCGCACAGATAAGTACCACAACCCTCCTATTTCTGCCGTGAAGCAATAATGCATTTCGGTTGGAAGGGCGGGGCAGCCGTTGTACTGTATGTAAAAACTGAGACCTTACAACTATTATCTCAAAGTAGGTGGCGGCATTTACGTTGTAAATGTTTATGGGCTCCGGTTACCACTTAACATCAGGTGGGGCGTGTGCTCATCCACCCATCTAACTTCTTCACGGGAGAATAAAAAAATGTTTTGAATATCATGAGCTAAAGTTCATTTTAATTTCACGATACAGCCGAAATTTCTAATTCAACGTGACATGGAAACATAAATACAGCTAGTTATTAATATTTTTTACTTATACACGTGATTTATTTAATTTTCAATTCGTATTTGCTATATATTCTGAAACGGCTTAACCTGAAAGTTTAAATAAGTTATTAACTTATTTTTTTGTTTTTCGTAGAGCTCATCTGTAACTATACTGAGACCTTAGAACTTATATCTCAAGGTGGGTGGCGCATTTACATTGTAGATGTCTATGGGCTCCAGTAACCACATAGCACCCTGGTGTTAAGTGGTTACACCTGTGTGCTGTGAGCTCGTCCACCCATCTAAGCAATAAAAAAAAATCTGTGATAATGTGTGGTCATCCTCCTTCATGGATTCTAGGGGTATAGCTTCAGGGATATAGCGAAAGCGCTCCGAATTCTCCTCAAACCTCTGAAGCTTCAAGAAGGACGTGTCATAACGCTCTGGAATCACCGTGAGAGAAATTCATCCCAAAGCGGGACGGTAAGTGACAAAACAAACCTCTGAATCGCACTTACGTATGATAACTCTCATATTATGTAAAGTAATTTAATCCAAATTTCCTTGGTTATCAACAAAGTAATTAGAAAGAATTTGTTTAATTACTCATCTTTTCCGAAATGTCAACTTATTGTTGACAATGCATATAGTGAGGATTTTAAAGGATTGAAATAACAGTTTTATTATAAATTTTACTACGGTAAATTGTCTAACTTCTCTTCCAAGAAACTAGTCATAGGAAATTCTTCTTCTTCTTCTTAACGTTTTCCCGGTCTAGTGCTAGAGACCGCTTTCCTTAAACTTCTGCATTTTGTCAAGGTTTCAATTTAACTAAAGGTAATTAAATTAATTAATTGTCTTTTATATCGTCCATTTGATATTAACAAAAAATAATCGAAAAAACCACAACGTGGGCAAATAAAAATTATGAGCTCCCTAAAAAATTTTAACATTCCCGGAAAATGGGTCCATTAACAGTCGCTGAGCTTAGTCGACTTTTCATTAGCAACTTCTGTTATATAATTAATTCATTACAATGTACTGTGATAACCGTTAATTATAAATTACATTTTTCAGAGCCAGCTAGCGTTGGAAAGGAGAGAGCTTTCTGTGTTTCCTTAAAGTAAAAACATTGTTAGTCTTAGTGACGTTGCCTTTTTTCTCTATGATTCTTGTAATAGCATTATTAACGATCTGAAAATCAACCACTGCTGTTGTTAGTCAAAACTGTATAACCATAACCAGTTTTAAATAAGTGCAAAGTTGATTTGATTCAGGAACAAATTTTATAAAATATTCTAAATTAAATTAATAGAAAATGAGCATACAAAGTTATATTTGGGTTATGTTAATCTTAACCACCGAATACATCTTTTTAATAAATTAACTACATAATAACTCCCATGGGATGTTACGACAGTCATTCATTGTGATGTAAATGTAACTACTAACATAGGTGTAAGTCTTACTAACAATTTGTATGAGTCATGGTTACTTGCAATAAAAACATTATTATTATAATAAAAAAGAATGTAAATTTAGTTTTCATCAACCTTTTCAGTGCGAAGCGAATGGTTTTTTTAGTGAGGATGAATCGTACCCCCCTGTAACGGGAAATGTGAAAAGCGGAAAATTGTTTCTACGAGTTATGAAAAACTTAAGCAGATTTGTGTTTGTGTGTGTGTTTTCTTTTATATATTTAGTTTGGAGGACAAGTTTACAGCCAACCCGATGTTGAGTGATTATCGGAGCCCATTGATACCACAACGTGAACTAAAAAATCAACAACAACAAAACACAATAGGAGGTCGTTGCTAGCTATCTCCTGATCTCTTCATCTAGGAAAATTCTGAAAAAGATATGACAGGCATGTTGCAGTGCACAATTTATAAAATATAATATATTGTTATATAACACCAACCTATGTAAGTTCATTTAAATACATATCGACTGTCCCTACGTACAGTATCGAAACTGAAAATTTGCGATTTTTTTTTATGACACTAAGATATTTCTTTTTATGTATATTTTCACACAAAAAAGAGAAAAAGCTACAAAATACATATTAAACCATGTTTTCAATGAGTATAATATCGATACTTAACAAATCAATCAGCGTAAAAAATCGAATGTTTAATTTCGGTACTATACGCGGATACAAGAAGCGTGCGTGCAGGACGAAACTACCGCTTTCGTTGCTATACGCGGTGCCCCGCGCGCCCGCGCGTTCCGACGCAATTTTGAAGTAATGTGGCTCTAACGGAAAACTGATAAGTATATTAACAAATTTATTAATTCCGAGTGCATGATGTTTATTTTCTCCTTGTTTTTTAATCTGATTTCATATTATGAGACCACAATCTTATTTCTGAAGTTGAACAACATTCTTCGAGTTGTGGGATGTCTGCGCACTTCGGTAACAATGAATACGTCAGTTCGGCTGTAAGTTCACTAGCCCATAAAACCAACGTACGTAAACCTACGCTCATTATATTAATGAAAAGACGACAAATAAGTAAATAATATTTTTTTTTATTTATTGCCGTATATGCAGACGAGCATACGGCCCACCTGATGGTGAGTGGTTACCGTCGCTCATGGACGTCAGCAATGCCAGGGGCAGAGTCAAGCCGCTGCCTACCGTTTAATACTCTCCACAAGCCTCGTTTGAAGAAGGACATGTCATAGCGCTCGGGAAACACCGTGGAGGGGAGCTCATTCCATAGCCGGATGGTACGTGGCAAAAAAGATCTCTGGAACGCACTGTGGATGAACGTAGTGGCTCCAGGTAGTACGGATGAACTCTACTCCGAACTCTATCCGAATAAATAGAGAACATATATATTTTTTTAAAAGTTTATTGTCAAGTTAATACATGTCGAAAAAATAATAAATGTGGCTATTACTATCTCAGATAATCAAACAAAATGGGAGTGATTAAAGGAATTTGGTTTCGCAGTAATTGATATCGCGACATTGTTCATATTAAATAATTTAAACAATGCCTTTATAATGAATAAACGCAAAATTAACTTTCTAGAAATTGTTGCGGCAGCATATGTAGGAAGTAGTAATTGATCGACTTTCCGAGGGATGATTATTAAAATAAACTTGGATTAGAAAAACTTGTATATTAAAGTAAAAAATCAATAATCTAGGAAAACGTGTCACTTATGACAAGGGTATCATGACAACGGATTTGCGTATTACAGCGCTCTCTAGTGACGGTTTTAGGAGTTGGAAAAAACAGGGTGAACATTCCGCCCACCATGAACTACAAAAGTTCATAGCCAACAATGAGGCCATCAAATTTTACATGTACAATTAACATCTCCATGAAACCGTAACATTTTAACCTAATCGTAATCAATAAAGAACTGCTCAACATGAACTAAATATAAACTTACACATTAAAGAAACCATAATAACGACAAAGTTCAGTCAAGGGTTGCTTTTAAACAGTTCGTACTTACTTACAACTAAACAATAACAAAATACTTAATAGCTGATGCATCCAAAGATACATTTAAGTTACATACATTGCATGAAATATCTACAGTTATTCAGGTAAGTAATGTTAAAAAGCGATAGGCAAAGTTTGGAGACTGGTCTTACAATTTTAGATTTCTTACATTTGATAGTACCCTTGTGACATTATCTGGAAGTCAGTATACTCTGGTACGACCTTGACCATTCGATACATCTTAACTATGTCCGCTGCGAAACATATAGGATAAGTACGCCATTTCATAATTATGTGTCGTAACTCTGGTTGAAGCCTTGGACCTACCAATAAATCATTGTTCAATGACTTGCCGCTGGTACCCTTACACGAAGCGTCGAAAACAACGCCGACCTTCGTTGTACTTTTGTCCTCGCGAACAACCAACTGCATGATGAGGTAGATAAACGCATCCTGGCTTAGCAGCTTCTTGTTTGTCATTAATTACTTCTATATGATTCATAGCCAGGTGGCTACATTTATTACCTTGGATTATTCTTGCTTCAAGAATGGATTATTTTCAAGTTTCTTCTTGAGCAAGTGGATTGTTGTCGCGAAAAGGAAGACCTACAACATAACGACCCAAACTGTCCCTAGTTGTAGTGGATTCAAAGTATCTTTCACAGGATTCTTCTTCCTTGGATAAAAGTGGATGATGCTAGTCAGTTTCAATCTCCCAGAACTGACGCAGCAAATCATTGATTGAGTTGTCATGGGTATGTGCGCTAATAATGTAAGGAGTATCCCCACTAACTTAAACTCGTCCCGACAGGATCCATCCCAGCTGTGTATTTTGAGCTGTCAAGGTTCCAGGTGGATTTCTCAATATGCCTTCTGACAAAACCTGACCATACACATCAGCGCCCAGTAGAAGATCTATATTGCTTGGTGTACCATATCCTGGATCAGCCATCTGCAATTGCAACAATTCCGGCCAATCCTGTAATTGAATTTTCTGTGAAGGAAGAGTGGATGTTAGGCAGTTTAAAACATAGGCTTGAACGGGATAGCTAAAAGAGTTATATGTGGACTGTACTTTAAATTGAACCATATGTTTTACTGAAATACTAGATTTTCTCCTCCTAAACCAGATATGGTACTTAGAACTGGCAACCTTCAAAGCTGCAAAAGTTGAACTGCGTGTTCACTAATAAACGAGGCTTGAGAGCCCTGATCCAACAATGCCCTAAGTGTGTGATACATACCCTTGTTGGATACATAAACTAATGCGCTAGCTAACATTACTTGACTACTTGATCTCATTTCACTGTTAGAAAAATGGCTGACAACACGCTCCACGTGATCCGCTGCCTGCGGTTCTTGTGCTGGCTCCCGCTGTTGATTAGTGGGCTGACTAGGACCCGCCAGGGTCGGATTGTGAGTGCCGCCTTCCTGGTGCAGCAGCGAGTGATGACGTTGGCCACAGCACCGACAAGCCGTGCGTCGTTTGCACTGTGTTACCGAATGGTTAGCTCCGAAGCAATTGAAACACAGTTTTCTCTTCTGGATGAACTCCCGGCGATTCCCGATGGCTTCTTGTACAAATTTCTTGCATTGATAAAGCAAGTGATGTCCCGAACAGAATGGGCAGGATACAGACGTCGTCACGCTGAACACCTTCGGTTTATCCGCTGCATCTTTGCCTCTAAACTCTCTTCTTTGGTTTGGTTCTAAAAACTCGAGTGCTCGATATCTTGATTCCAGGAATGATTGGAACTCGCTTAGTGTAGGCAATCGATCAGCCTGTTCGCTTAGTTTTTGTTCCCATTGTTTCTGGGATTCATTATCCAATTTTATTGTGATGAGATATATAATCAGGATGTCCCATGTCGATACAGGTATACCAAGGTTAGATAAAGCGTGCAAGCAATCATTTGTCGTATCGAGTATTTGTTTAACACCGTTGGATGACTCTGAAGATAAAGCCCTTTGGCCCACCAGCCTGGCCAGAATGCTGTTCGCGATGTAACGTTTGTTATTGTATCCTTTGTTTAATAGCTATATTCGTTATTTTCGCATCCCAATATAACATTCTGGTGATTTTCTTCAAACTAACCAGTGTTGTTCCAATAATTGCAATCTCGTTTCGATATATTCCCTTGTTATTCTAGACGCAGGTGACTTTTTGAAATTAATCTTTGCCTTAAATATCTTATTTTGAATATCGGTTTTTTAATATAACTGTCCGGGCCCATTCTTCACATTCACTAGTACTTAGCAACGAAATAGTTTTGTGTTAATTACGGTTTGTAACATTCTTTGCACTTAAAATTGTTGTTTATCATTAGTTGTTTTCTTATCTGGCTCGTATTGGACCATGATCGACTTTCCGAGGGATGATTATTAAAATAAACTTGGATTAGAAAAACTTGTATATTAAAGTAAAAAATCAATAATCTAGGAAAACGTGTCACTTATGACAAGGGTATCATGACAACGGATTTGCGTATTACAGCGCTCTCTAGTGACGGTTTTAGGAGTTGGAAAAAACAGGGTGAACAGTAATATTATGCTGTTTCCACTTGAGTGAAACCGTGAAATTTTACGCACACTAACTACTGTGATGGGAAATGTAAACATTAAAATGTAGTGCTCGATTTTGGCGATTCTTTCAAAGAGATACTATTCATAAATTGATTCAGAAAAGCACAGGGTTATAATAATACTAGCGACCCGCCCTCGCTTCGCTTCGGAAACATTAAAACACACATGAAACCAAAAAAAAAAAATAAAAAAAAATTAAAAAAAGTAGCCTATGTTCATCAGGGACAATGTCGGCTTCTAATGGAAAAAGAATTTTTCAAATCGGTCCAGTAGTTTCGGAGCCTATTCGAAACAAACAAACAAACAAATCTTTCCTCTTTATAGGTATAATATTAGTATAGATGTTCGGGTCTGAAATGTTTTTGTACAGATAAGATATGATTGCGCAATATGAATTCGCTCTTGCACAACTGTTGCATTAAAGTCTTTTTGTTTACTTAGATGGGTGGACGAGCTCACAGCCCACCTGGTGTTAAGTAATAACTGGAGCCCATAGACATCTACAACGTAAATGTTTTTTTTTTTTTTTTTTTTATGATTGAAAGTTTACTGGTGGCCCGAAGGCCTTTCCAGTTTCACCAGGACAGGTGGGCGAGCAAAGGCTCAGCCAAGAGGGGTGGGATTTGCTAACAACTGCCCGAGCGCCTCCGAAGGAGACCTAACAACTCAAGAGCAATTGTTTCGCGAATGAATCTACTACCGGATCGGAATCGCGACCCGCTGAGAAGATCCGGCGAGAAACTCAACGGGCTGATGCATGGGTTAGGTTGCACATCGACCTCTTTGTCGAGTTCGACGAGTACGGTTACCGGGGTCCCTAAGCCTGCCCCTAGTATTAGAGCTGAAGGCATCTAATGCAAAGGTTATTGGATCTGATGGATCCGTAAGGACGTGTCTAGGGCGTCGACGGTGACTGGCTCCTGCATGATCAGGATTCGGAGAGTAGTCAGCGGCGGCAACGATAAGGCGATTATCATGACGCATAGCCTTATCGAAGTATCGTTCCGACGCTGACTTCATGTATTTCCGAATTGATTCGAGGCCCAGGTCGTCGTGTAGGTCAACGTTCCTCACGAACCACGGAGCGCCGACAGCTAACCTGCAAAAGCGGGATTGTAGGGATTGGAGGGTGTCTATGTGTGTGCGGGCCGCGTGAGCGAACACCACACTCGCGTAAGTCATGACGGGCCTTATGCAAGTTTTGTAAAGTGTCACCTTGTTCCGAAGGGACATTTTACTCCGCTTACAGATCATGGGGTAGAGTCTACCGAGAATAAACGCGGCACGGTCACGGACTGATTTTATATGCGGGCGGAATGTCATCGATGCATCCAGGGTAACGCCCAGGTACTTGACCTTCCTGGCCCAGGGTATGGGTTGTCTAAAGAGAGTAATCGGGGGTGTGAGATTCCTCCTCCTAATCCGGGAGGAAATCCGTGTGGAGCTTCCCCTCTGAAATAGCACCGCAGTACTTTTCGCTGGGTTGATGTCTATGCGCCATTTTCGGAACCACTGTCCTAGGGCTAGGGCTGCGCTCTGAAGCTTCTTCGCGATTAGGGACTTATTTCTACTAGAATAGTAAACAGTCGTGTCGTCGGCGAATAAAGCTAAATGGGTCGGCGGCGACCGGGGAATATCGTTGACGAATAAGCTAAATAGGAGGGGTGAGAGGACAGAGCCTTGCGGGACTCCAGCTGTGAGAGGTCGTGGGGAGGAGCGGGTTCCCTCGACTCGATATCGAAAAGAGCGGTTCGACAAGAAGTCCCGTATGATGAGCACGAGACTATCCGGCACGCCCATGTTGAATAGTTTGAAAATCAAACCATTGTGCCAGACTTTGTCGAACGCTTTTGCGACGTCGAAGAAGAGAGCTCCCGTGTATAACGGTTTTGGTCGATTAAGCCCCACAAGAATGTGCTCCGTGAGGCGGTGCACCTGTTGAACGCATGAATGATTTGTACGGAATCCGAATTGTTCATCGATGAGAATGCCCTTGGATGAGACGAAATCTCTGAGGCGCTTGTAGAGCAGACGCTCATACAGTTTGCCTAGAGACATGAGGAGGCTAATCGGGCGGTAGCTCGTCGGATGATTTTTTGGTTTACCGGGTTTATGTATGCCGATAACGTCCGCTTCTTTCCACACCGCGGGAAAGATACAGTTCGCCATAGCGGCATTGAAAATAGATGCCAACATCACGATGAGTTGGACGGGTAGAAGTTTAATAACGCGGTTAGATATACCGTCGGAACCGGGAGCCTTGCGAGGACGTAGGTCTTTGATCAAGTCTTTAACTTCCATCAGGGTGACGGGTGGTAACGCATCCGAGGGTGGCAAGGAGGCTCTGCGTTCTACCTCACTGTCTACTAATTCTACATGAACAGGGTCCACGGATTGAGTGCTGGGCGTGCACTGGGTTTGCAATGTATCGGCCAGCAGCTCTGCTTTTTCGTCATCATCAAAGGCCGCGAGTCGGCCTGAGGGGCCTACGAGGGGGGGCATAGTTACTACCGTATCCGATTTGAGAGTACGAGCTAAGCGGTAGTAAGACCTTTGGGAGGGCGCGAGTCCTTCTAAGAAATCAGACCATCTGGCATCTCGGACTTCGGCGATGCGAGACTTTACGTCGCGTTGTAGGGCACGCATTCGAATACGATTTTCCGCGGTAGGATACCTGTCGTAGGCGCGTATCGAGGCGTTCTTAGCTCTAAGGAGTTCCCTAATATCGTCGGACAATTTGAAGCGGTGAAGGAAGTCCTCCGCTACAACTTGTTTCGATGACCTATCTAATGTCGAGGTGATGTGTGACGTTAAGATGTCTATGGCTTCAGCGGTATCCTGAGGAGACGGGGTAGAGTCCGGGTTAAACGGGAGCGATGGTGGATCAGATTCAGCCAGGCTGATGCCCAGCGTGTGCCAATCCACCACAGTCCTCGTGACGGGAACGGAATCGGGAGCGCGACCGAGCTTCATGACGACGGGACGGTGGTCTGAATCTAACTCTGAAACTACTTCGATCGAGTGTAAGCGCAGAGTTACGTTTTTTAATAACGCTATGTCGAGTATATCCGGGCGATGCGCGATATTTAGCGGGTAGTGAGTCGGGGTTAACGGAGCGACGATATCGAAGGCGAGATCATCGACTAACGCGTCAAGCCGCCTGCCATTCGGGGTTGTGGTGTGTGAGTTCCACCTGATGTGTTTACAATTTAGGTCGCCCGCCAGAATGACAGAGCTCCCCATACCGAGCAGCGCCTCAATATCACTGCTTAGAACGATCTTATCCGGTGGAAGATAAACGGACGCGATAACGATCGGCGCGTGTCCCGTCAGTGAGATTCGGCACACTGATGCTTCGATATTAGCGAGCGCGGGAGGATCGAGCGGGACGCAATGCAGGGCTCTTCTATAGTAAATAACGGTACCACCACCACGGGCAGAGAGCCTGTCGTTCCTGACCATGTTATAGTTCGCGATTTTAGGGTCACGGCGCGCGGGCTTAAGTAGGGTCTCCTGCACTAAGAAAATGTCAATTTGATGGTCACGCAAAAAATCACAAACCTGATCACGTTGATTTGCGAGACCGTAAGCGTTAAAAAATCCTATTGTTACGGATAAGGGTTTTATTCTACTAATGTACGCCATTGATTACCGGCGGAGTGAGGGGAGGACGTACGTATTTAACGACGCGTATACGTCAGCGTATTCTTGCACAACGGCGATGAAATGTTGTGCAGTGGAGGCGGCGCGAATGGCGTCACCCAAAGCGTTAACACGCTCAAAGTTGATCGACTGAAAAAAGTCAATCGCTAGAGCGAGATTTTCGGACGCGGTCGGAGGGCAGGTCGCGGGGGAGGGACGTATCGCGGGGGTGGGACGAGTCGCGGGGGAGAGAGTTGTAGCCGTGTTCGTGTACGGCAACGGTTTAGCCCAAGCCGAGACGCTGGGCACCGACGCCGGCACGAAAGCAGGCTTAGCCTTCGGCACAGAGGGTACCGTGGCTTTGATGTCTGGGCCGGAAGCTCGGAGGCGGTTTTGACGGGCGACGCGGCGATTTATTTTTGGAGCTCGGGGGCATCCACGGTAGTTCGCGGGGTGACCTTGTGTTCGGCACAGGACACAGCTAGGCGGTTCCGTCGCGGTTTTTTGGTCGCGAGCGCAGAGGGCCGTGGCGTGATCGCCCAAACACTTAACACATCGGGGGCGCGCGTGACAGTTACGGGAAGAGTGCCCGTACAGTTGGCAGTTATGGCACTGACTAGGAGTGCCTTTTTTATGGGGGACTTCGACGGCAATACCGGAGAGCCTACAGACGGTCCGAATGTTAAAAATTTGCTTACCCTCGGGGGTAGGCTGGAGGGCGACTAAAACCATATTGTATGGCTCCCTACCGCGGCCGGTGTGCATGCGGTGCACGGAATTTACTGGTAGGCCTTGTTCTATCAGATCTGCCTTGACGAGATCGGCATCTAGCTCCTTCGGGATTCCACGTATGACAACGCGGAGTTCGCGCTCCTCCTGGAGCGTATAAGTGTGGAAACTTATACGCTCCTTTCGGAGGTAACTTGAGAGGGCCCTATGGTCGTCGGGTGTCGTTACTTTTATTTGAATCCCGTTGGCGAGATTACGGGCGCTGGCAAAATTAATATTTTTGGCCTTAAGGGCCAGGGAAACTCGGTCCCAAGCTGCCTTCTCTTGAAGGATAACCGGGGGAGGGGTCTGAGTTTTAGATTGCGCCACCGGTCGCGGCGACGGAGTGGCACGGGCTGGAGGCGCAACGGGAGTCTGAGGGCGGGGGCGCGACGCGTTCGCGGCTTTGCTAATTTTAGCGGCCGCGAGAGCTCGAGACTCCGCGGCACGCTTCTTACCCTTTTGTACCAGGGTGAATCCATCCGTCGATGAGGCGGGGGTGAGGTCGACCTCCATCTCCGAGTCAGAGTCGGAGGACGAGGAGGCGGGCGCAGGTGACCTACAAGCAGGAGTTTTGGAGGGCGCGACGGAGGCCGCGGATGATCGCGCTGCTGGAACGGTGGCCACGGCGGACGACGCAGTAGTTTTACTCGCCAGTATAGGCGACGCGGGAACGGCAGGCACGACGGAGGCTGCGGTGCTCGATGTAGACGCTTTGCACGCAGGTACAGGCGACAACGTAAATGTGCCACCCACCTTGAGATATAAGTTCTAAGGTCTCAGTATAGTTACAACGGCTGTCCCACCCTTCAAACCGAAACGCATTACTGCTTCACGGCAGAAATAGGCGTGGTACCTACCCGTGCGGACTCACAAGAGGTCCTACCACCAGTAAAAAGTTTAAGCATGTAGGCAAAATTTAGAGTACAATAATCACTTTAGAAGATTACTAATGCATATTCTGATAAGATCTAATAAAGTAGTCGTGGAGACGTAAATTCTGATTTGACAGATGAAATGTAGTACCCGCATTAAGGCAGTCGTGCCAGCCGAGTGCAAATCTGATTTATTTTAGTCTAGACTGAATCGATACTAATCTTATTGTGGACTCGGACAGAAGTGTAAATAAAAAATACAATGATTTCGGTGAGACGTTTTAATTTTAGCTTAGCTATTGTTCTGGAAATGTACCTACACTGAATTAAGTATTTTTGGGGACTCATTATTCAGTAGGCACTTGAAGGAGAAAAAAAAAAGGTATAAAATGTATATAATGATAGTTATGTGTTAGTTTTTTTTTTTAAGTTACTAACATAGATTATAAGTTATTATTACTAACAAAATGTTATGGTTTTAAAAAAAAAAAACTGAAATAAAGTGTTAATAATAATAATAATTACGCGATCCGACTGTTTATTAGTTGTTTACTTTTCCATCTTATATACGAGTAGAAAGAAAATATCTCGTATTTGACTATGTAGTTGACCATTCGGGTTCGTGAGTTCGATTCCCAGATCGGGCAAATATCCGTGTGATGAACTTTGTATGATCTTTGGCTGGCTGTTTATTATCTATGTTTTAAGACTTATAAGTATTGTATATCAGTATTTTCCTAAAGCGCAGGGAATCGTAATTAGGTACCATATCGTGAATATCTAATTTCAACGTTAAAAGTAATTAATAATATTCATCAGAAACTATCACAGATTCAATATAACAAATTCCTACCACAGTGGCAGTATTTTTACTGTATTTGCCTATACAATAATACAAAGTTACATCTATCTTGGTAACTATTTACTCTATAGATGTCTATGGGCTCCAGTAACCACTTAACACCAGGTGGGCTGTGAACTCGTCCACCCATCCGGGCAATAAAAAAAAATACGTTGCATCAGTATCTTAAAGCAAGCGTATCTAGTTAAGAACTAAATTACTTCGTTGCGTTCACGAAAAAAAGATTTATTTTCCTCATTTTCTACACGATCATTCTTTTTATCGCCCAATCCATTTTTTAATATTATTAAGAACGCGAAAGGGGCAATTCTCTAGAAAAGCAATCAACGAACAATTTGTAACAAACTTATTTTGTAACATTAAAGATCGAGTGCGTTTCTTAAAATCTCAATTAATTGTTTAAAACGTGAAATTATCTTTCGTTCCCAACGATCCAATTACACAAGAAAATGGGCACAAACGATTATCAAAAAAACAATTTTAATAACGAACCATTCGAAACGTTCCGTTGTTTTCCGAAGGCTGTTGTGAATTCGAATTATGAAGATTCTTCGAGGATGATTGAACGAAAATTAAAAATTGTATTAGGCATCGTCATGAAAACCACGTCGTATCATTTGTACAATAAAACCTCTCTCGATTTCATGAGGAGGATGGCGGTGTTTATTCATTTAATTTTATTTATTTATTGCTTAGATGGGCGGATGAGCTCACGCACCACCTGATTTTAAGTGGTTACTGGAGCCCATACAACGTAAATGCCGCCACCTTGAGACATGAGTTCTAAGGTCTCACTTTTAACAGTACAGCGACTGCCCCACCCTTCAAACCGAAATGCATTAGCTTCACGGCAGAAATAGGCAGGGTGGTTAGTGGTGACTACCGGTGCGGACTCACAAGACGACCTACCACCAGTAATTATGCAAATTATAATTTTGCCGGCTTTGACACGATGTTATTCCTTCACCGAGGTAGTCAATCGTGAACATTTGTTAAGTACGTATTTCATTGGAAAAATTGGTACCCGCTGACGGTATTCGAGCACCGATGCATCATTACATACAAATGCACCGGACGTCTTATCCTTTGGCCACGACGACTCTCGCCCCAATTTTGTAGTCAGTGCAGCCCCTAGACACTATAACTGATCGCCACCCACTAGGTTTAAGCCTGAATTGCGTTTATCGACTATCTTGTCCTTGAAACCGGAACCTAGCTGTAGGCGACACATATCAATATTTTGGTTATTTGTTTGGTTACATTTAGAATTGTGTTTTATAACAGTGTACATGTTTTCGTTGTTAATTGTGATTCCGTTTGTTTCTATAATAAATACACGAGCGCACCCGATCGTCAACGATGGTCTGAAGAACTGTGACATTTTTTAATACAGTCAGTCGGGCAGATACATCGGCACCGCACGAACGACAATCGGACGCGCTCATACCTCAGTAAAATCTCGTCTTTTATTTACATCGCCTACAAAGTTGTTTGGTCCTTCGAGCCGGATCTCACCAGAACTATGTTCACTACACCACCACGAGATCGATTAAAGGCAATAAGAGATCGGGAAATATTGAGTGAACGCTTAGAAAGTGCGTCTGCTCATGTGCTCGCGGATCGCGAGAACGAAGTACCCACGAAGAGTAAATCAGTGGTAAAAAATGAAGAAACAGCACCGGTTTCGACCTCATCAGTGTCCACGTCTTCGTCAGTCCTCAGGCGGAAACAGCTTGAGCTGGCAGCAGCAAAGGCAAAAGCTAAAATACAAATGGAGCTTATAGACAAGAAACTCGAATATGATTTAGCACTAGATAATCATACTTCGGTGATGAATGGTGAACGTGTATCAAGACATCATTCAAAAGTGAGTAAATCTCAAGACACTGATCGAAATAAATCCGTTGTGAACGACTGGTTGGAGCGTCAAAATGTGCAGCAACCACCCTTACGAGAAGCGGCAGCAACGACGGAGGCAGCGTGGATACCACAAGTAGAACCAATTCGCGCACAAGCCCAGGGCCCTCCTGTCGACAGCATTCTGCAACTTGCTCATACTTTGAAGAACATCATGAGCACGTCGTCTACCCAGCAGGAAGAACGCTTACTTACACGGCTTTCCACACCTCGTGAATTGCCCACCTTCAGTGGTGACTGCATTGAGTGGTTACACTTTAAGTCCGCATATGAAGAATCTACCCACGTATGTCATTTTAATAACAGTGAAAACCTGTGGCGTCTTCGTCGAGCACTCAAAGGTGAGGCTAAAGAGGCAGTGATGGACTTACTTATTGGCAACTCTTCACCAGCCATTGTTATGGAAGCACTTGAACTGAGGTTTGGTAATTCAGATCTTATTATTCATAATCTAACATCGCAGATGAGAAATCTGTCACCATTGCCTAATAATAATTATCAGCATGACCTCATACCATTTTCCATAAAAGTTAATAATTGTGTTGCAACATTATATTCATTAAATCAACACGACTACCTGCGTAGTCCTGAGCTATCAGCAGCGATAATTTCTAAGCTACCAAGCATATTGCTAAGCAGATGGACCGACTATGCTTATGCTAAGCTTTCATCAAATACTGCAAGGCTTCAAATGTTAGCAGCTTTTCTAAAGAGAGAGGCAGAAATCGTTTCTGTTGTAGGAGTTACTCAGTTGCGAGACACCAGAAAACCTGAGACTATGCTACCCAGCAGAAAGTTTTATGATAAACATCGCCCGAGTAACTACAAGAGACCTGTACTTGCTACGAGTGGTAAAATACATACTAAACTGTGCAATTTTTGTAACAAATCAGCGCATTTGTTAACTGAGTGTCGACCGTTCAAAAGGGCTTTGAGAAAAGACAGATGGCGATACGTAAAATCTAATAATTTATGTTTTAATTGTCTGTTGGAACGACACGAAAAAGATAATTGCCCGGCGCCCGAATGCGACATAGATAGTTGTGGTTTAGCACATCATCGCTTATTGCACTTTAGCAAACCGGTTTCGACACAAACACGAACAGCTGACGAGCAAGGAGCGGAGCCGACGTTGGTAGCCGAGGATGAATCATCGACACGCAGCGAAACCGTGACTCACTCGCATGCATCAAGCGAACAACTTAGACACGTCCCGCATCAAACTCGAACGTGCGACCCTGCGATGCAATGTGATGTGTTACTCAAGGTAGTTCGAGTGAATTTAAGTGGACCAAACGGTATAGTGAGTACTTTTGCCTTATTAGACGACGGTGCGTCTGTTTCAATGATCGACAAAAATCTCGTTTCGGAATTAGGCCTTTCGACGTCACAGTCTAGTCCTATTAAATTCATTGATGCCTTTGGAATAGAAATTTTTCAATCTGATGCTCCTAAAATATGTACCAAAATTTGTGGCTATTATATGAATCAATATTATGATGTAATTTTTCGGCAAGTAGATAAATTAAAATTACCTAAACAAAACTTGTCTACAATTAACAATATGAAGTGTAAAAATTTAATGCATTTAAAAGATAGTGTTTGTAAACAATGTGTAACGCCTCGCCTATTGATAGGTCAGGATAACTTTTATTTGTTAGCTCCTTTAAAAATAATACATGGTAATAAACATGAACTTTATGCAACGAAGTGTCGTTTAGGATGGTCCATCCATGGTTGCTATGGCCGCACTCATACAGTATTAAACAATCACAATATATTCCATCTCACTCATACGGATGAGATTACACAAAATACGTGTATTTTAAATGAACTAAACGATCTTGTTAAAAAATCGTTCGAACTTGACTCGATTGGAGTTTCAACTTTACGTCGTGAAAATACGGACCACTTGAGAGCGGTACGTATTCTAGATGAGACAGCGCGTCACACCGGCAAGCAGTGGGAGGTAGGTTTACCGTTCGTAAAGGACGAGTTTTGCATGCCGGACACTTATGAATACGCACGTTCCAGGTTATCAGGTATTTTAAGAAAATTTAGGTCTGACAATGCATACGCGGAGAGATACCGGAACGAAATGAAGAAGCTCTTCGATAACGGCTATGCTCGAGAACTTGAGGAAAATGAACTTTCGAGGTCTAGTCACATATGGTACCTGTCACACTTTGGAGTTCAGAACCCTAATAAGCCTGGAAACTTAGGTTAGTGTTTGACTGCGCTGGAAAGGTAAAAGGTGTTTGTCTTAATGATTTTTTACTCACGGGCCCCGATTTGTATAATTCCTTACTAGGAATCATGCTACGTTTCCGTGAAAATAAAGTAGTTTTGATAGGTGCCATAAAAGATTTTTTGTACAAATTAAAATTCGCGACGAAGATCAAAATGTTCTTCGCTTTCTCTGGCAAGATAATCCGGAAGCAGACGTAAAGAAATGTGTGATGCAAAGTTTATTATTCGGCGCGACTTGTTCACCTTTCATTGCACAGTACATTAAAAATAAAAATGCACTCAAATTTCAGGACTTATACTCCGAAGCCGTTGACGTGATTGTTAATAATCACTACATGGATGACTGTTTACACTCTTGCAGCGATGAAGGTACAGCCATTAAATTAGTCCGGGAGATAACAACCATTCACGAATCAGGTGGGTTCGAAATAACGCGCTGGTCGAGTAACAGCAAGGAAGTACTGCAGTCAATCCCCTCCGATGCGCTTGCACCGACTGCCATGGAGTTCAAACATGGAGCTACAAATACAACTGAGCGCACTCTCGGATTGATGTGGTATCCTAACGATGATTCATTTGGATTTAAAATTGCTCTCGATAAAATTTTCCCCAATATTTTAAATGGCTCTGAACCTCCGACAAAGGCGCAAATGTTAAGTATAATTATGTCGGTATTTGATTTATATGGTTTTCTTACTCCATTTATAATAAAGGGCAAAATTATTTTTCAAAATGTTCATCGTAGTGGAATCGATTGGAATTGCCACATCCACGCCGAGGAACACATTTTGTTTGCAAGTTGGCTCAATGATTTACAAAACCTACAGACTCTTCGTATTCCACGGTTTTATAATAATGCGCACGAGTGGGTTGAATGTTACTCTGACGTACAACAGGGTTCGTGCTCAAAAATTGATAAGATTATTGATAAACAAATGCATATTTTTTGTGATGCTTCTTCTAAAGCATATGCAGCTGTAGTTTACTGGCGTTTTAGACGATCAGACGGTCGTGTACTTATTTGTTTTGTTTCCAGTAAAAGTAGGGTGAGTCCATTGCGTCCAATATCTATACCGAGGTTGGAACTACAAGGCGCGCTATTGGCGGCACGGCTCGCGACTACTGTACAGCGCGACCACAAAGATACTTCACCTAGTAAGCGATATTTTTGGACGGACTCAAGCACTGTTTTACAGTGGATAAATAGTGATCCTAGAAACTATAAGCCTTACGTTGCTCATCGCTTAGGTGAAATTGACGAGTTGTCAAAATCAAGCGAGTGGCGTTATGTGCCAACCGGGCTTAACGTGGCTGATATAGCCACGCGGGAGGATGCACCACAACTTGTTTACCTTAGTGACTGGTTCCAAGGTCCTTCGTTTTTACGTCGTCCTGAAGATCAATGGCCCAGGGACCTCAAACGCACTAAAATACTGGAGGAGGTAATAAGTGAAGAGCGATCTGTTCATGTGGTGATCGAACTCTCCTCGGAATTCTCTTTACCCAGTGAAGATAGAATCTCGAGTTGGATCACTCTTGTGCGCTCCACAGCTAGGGTTTTGCTCTTTATTAGAAGATGTCAGCGTAAATCTTGCAAGCTAGACATTACTTTGATGAAGGATGCTGAAAACCTACTTATTAAGAAATGTCAACTTGACAATTTCAGAACTGAGTTGTCTTATTTGAAACAAAATAAACAACTGCCCTCGAGTAGTAGATTACTACAAGTCTCGCCATATATTGATGACACAGGTATCTTACGTGTCGGCGGACGTATTGATAAGGTGGTGGGTGTGGAATACCACACTCGAAGACCCGTCATTCTAGACGGAAAACATAAGATCACACGTTTGTTGGTGGATTACCATCATAGACAGGCCCTTCACGGCGCTAATGAGCTTGTTGTAAATAATTTACGACAACAATATTGGATATTAAAGCTCAGACCAACTATTCGAACAATAGCCACACGTTGCCTATTCTGCCGGTACAGACGAGCTATACCCCGGCCACAACGTATGGCTGATCTTCCGGCTGCTAGAATGCAACACAATAGGCGTCCTTTTACTTATACTGGGGTGGATTTCTTTGGACCGCTTGAAGTTACAATCCGTCGCAGAAGACACAAACGGTATGCAATGCTGTTCACATGTCTCACAGTACGCGCTATCCACATTGAGGTGACCGAGGACCTTACAGCTGACTCCACCATTATGGCACTTCGACGAATGGCAGCTCGCCGTGGTATGCCTCAGGTAATTATATCTGATAACGGCACCAACCTGAGAGGTGCCGATGCAGAGTTGAAGCGTAGTGTAGCCGAGCTGGACACGGAGGCAGTTCGAGAAGCTGGAGTTCTACGTGGAGTTGAGTGGCGATTTATTCCACCAGGTGCTCCAGAGATGGGAGGATGCTGGGAGCGAATGATTCGCACCATTAAGTCTTCGCTCAAGGTAATTTTAAAAGAACGTGCGCCTCATCCGGACACTTTGGTGACTCTTTTAGCTGAAGTTGAAGCGCTGGTTAATAGTCGTCCTATTACACATGTATCCGACGATCCCAATTATCCCGAGGCACTCACGCCCAATCACTTTCTTATTGGTGCATCATCAACAAGTCCACAGTTCGGTAAGTACGATAACACTGATCTCTGTCTAAGAAAGCGTTGGCGAGTGGCTCAAAGACTGGCAGATATGTTCTGGACCCGATGGCTTAAAGAATATTTACCAACTTTATTGCCACGACAAAAATGGAACAAGGAGTCTAGGTCACTGCAGGTAGGTGATTACGTCATCCTTGTCGAACCCAATATCGAACGAAGTTGTTGGCGTCACGGAGTAGTGAGTGCGACACAGGCAGGCAGGGATGGACGTGTCCGAATTGTAGACGTGCGTACTCGCACGGGTGTTCTGCGTAGACCCGTGACGCGTGTCGCCTTGCTTACACCACGGGATTATAGCGCTAACTAGTTATCGCTAGGGAGGCAGGATGTAGGCGACACATATCAATATTTTGGTTATTTGTTTGGTTACATTTAGAATTGTGTTTTATAACAGTGTACATGTTTTCGTTGTTAATTGTGATTCCGTTTGTTTCTATAATAAATACACGAGCGCACCCGATCGTCAACGATGGTCTGAAGAACTGTGACATTTTTTAATACAGTCAGTCGGGCAGATACATCGGCACCGCACGAACGACAATCGGACGCGCTCATACCTCAGTAAAATCTCGTCTTTTATTTACATCGCCTACACTAGCTATGCGTGCGTTCAATAAACCCAAGAACCAGACAATGTCGCTTGGTGATCGCATTACCATTTGTATAATAATAATATTTAGAGCCATGTTGCTACCCATTCTCCGCTAAATACTTTAGTTGATCATTATGCCCACGGAAAGAGACGGACTGAAGCTATTCTAGGCTATTATACAGAAATTTTTAACATCATGTAAATATCGTAGGGTTTAATATTTTGCTTCTCGTCTTAGTCTCTTCCTTGCTGAAGGTCGTGTTCCTGAAAGCCGTTCGTGGCTCTTTGTACCATCAGCTTCGGTTTTCGGCCTCTCTCAGGGCGGTCGCAACAGAGAGTCCAGTGAGCGCAGTGATCTGATCTGACCAACGGTTTGGTGGCCGGCCGGGGGATCTTTTCCCTTCTACCTTGCCCACCACAGTTTTTTCAAGGTTGTCTGGTGGCCGCCGAACAATGTGACCAAAGTAACTAAGAACCTTCTGGTAGCAAATCGTCGACAGTCTCCTTTCTATGCGAAGTTGCTCGAGGACAGATTTGTTTGTTCTCTTGGCCGTCCACGGTATGCGGAGCATTCTTCGCCAACACCACATCTCGAACGCTTCTATTTTTTTTCTTTTCTTTTTTCTTCTAATGTTTTGCTTATTTAGTACATTTTACGAATTCCAAAGTACCGACCGAGATATCGATTATCATTCGTATACCCCGTTAACAATAGCGATATTGAATCGAATTAACAAGAAAAACCATCTCCTATACTCTTCCAATTACGAAGTTTTGACACTTCTTAGAACGTAACTCTTCACGTTTCGCATAATCTTTAAATTAATACGTGAAGCAAAAACTTTGTACCCCTTTTTACGAAAATTGCGCGGACGGAGGTGTATAAAATTTTCCACACTTATAGAGAAGGAGTGCACAATTCTAAAATATTTTTTTAAAATAATGCACAAAAGATACATCAAATCAATAAAGAAAACATTACACACACTGCCATGTATTTAACACACACATATAATAACATTATGTATATATACTCTTTGTTTATTGTCAGACTTTAGTTTGTCAAAAACTGTGGTCAAATTGAAAATAGGTTATATTGTTTATCTTTAATAATATTTGTCTATAGTGTAGTTTTGGCGAAATCTGTGATTATAGAAGTATATCTTTGACAATATAACCATAATAATGTTCAAACTTATAATTTCAATTAATTATAGTCGAATTTCGACTACTGCGGGACCACTAGTTTGAATTAATAAACATTTTTCGTTCATTGTCGTAAACACCATTTAAAAAATACACAATCAATCTAAATCATTCTACAGTTAGTTCACACACATAAGGGCATAATAATAACATCTGTCTCATGGGACTTCGTAATTGGAATAGATTAAGCCCGCGCGCCGTGACCCTAAAATCGCGGACTATAACATGGTCAGGAACGACAGGCTCTCTGCTCGTGGTGGTGGTACCGTCATTTACTATAGAAGAGCCCTGCATTGCGTCCCGCTCGATCCTCCCGCGCTCGCTAATATCGAAGCATCAGTGTGCCGAATCTCACTGACGGGACACGCGCCGATCGTTATCGCGTCCGTTTATCTTCCACCGGATAAGATCGTTCTAAGCAGTGATATCGAGGCGCTGCTCGGCATGGGGAGCTCTGTCATTCTGGCGGGCGACCTAAATTGTAAACACATCAGGTGGAACTCACACTTCGATCTCGCCTTCGATATCGTCGCTCCGCTAACACCGACTCACTACCCGCTAAATATCGCGCATCGCCCGGATATACTCGACATAGCGTTATTAAAAAACGTAACTCTGAGCTTACACTCGATCGAAGTAGTTTCAGAGTTAGATTCAGACCACCGTCCCGTCGTTATGAAGCTCGGTCGCGCTCCCGACTCCGTTCCCGTCACGAGGACTGTGGTGGATTGGCACACGCTGGGCATCAGCCTGGCTGAATCTGATCCACCATCGCTCCCGTTTAACCCGGGCTCTACCCCGTCTCCTCAGGATACCGCTGAAGCCATAGACATCTTAACGTCACACATCACCTCAACATTAGATAGATCATCGAAACAAGTTGTAGCGGAGGATTTCCTTCACCGCTTCAAATTGTCCGATGATATTAGGGAACTCCTTAGAGCTAAGAACGCCTCGATACGCGCCTACGATAGGTATCCTACCGCGGAAAATCGTATTCGAATGCGTGCCCTACAACGCGACGTAAAGTCTCGCATCGCCGAAGTCCGAGATGTCAGATGGTCTGATTTCTTAGAAGGACTCGCGCCCTCCCAAAGGTCTTACTACCGCTTAGCTCGTACTCTCAAATCGGATACGGTAGTAACTATGCCCCCCCTCGTAGGCCCCTCAGGCCGACTCGCGGCGTTTGATGATGACGAAAAAGCAGAGTTGCTGGCCGATACATTGCAAACCCAGTGCACGCCCAGCACTCAATCCGTGGACCCTGTTCATGTAGAATTAGTAGACAGTGAGGTAGAACGCAGAGTCTCCTTGCCACCCTCGGATGCGTTACCACCCGTCACCCCGATGGAAGTTAAAGACTTGATCAAAGACCTACGTCCTCGCAAGGCTCCCGGTTCCGACGGTATATCCAACCGCGTTATTAAACTTCTACCCGTCCAACTCATCGTGATGTTGGCATCTATTTTCAATGCCGCTATGGCGAACTGTATCTTTCCCGCGGTGTGGAAAGAAGCGGACGTTATCGGCATACATAAACCCGGTAAACCAAAAAATCATCCGACGAGCTATCGCCCGATTAGCCTCCTCATGTCTCTAGGCAAACTGTATGAGCGTCTGCTCTACAAACGCATCAGAGACTTCGTCTCATCCAAGGGCATTCTCATCGATGAACAATTCGGATTCCGTACAAATCACTCATGCATTCAACAGGTGCACCGCCTCACGGAGCACATTCTTGTGGGGCTTAATCGACCAAAACCGTTATACACGGGAGCTCTCTTCTTCGACGTCGCAAAAGCGTTCGACAAAGTCTGGCACAACGGTTTGATTTTCAAACTATTCAACATGGGTGTGCCGGATAGTCTCGTGCTCATCATACGGGACTTCTTGTCGAACCGCTCTTTTCGATATCGAGTCGAGGGAACCCGCTCCTCCCCACGACCTCTCACAGCTGGAGTCCCGCAAGGCTCTGTCTTTTCACCCCTCCTATTTAGCTTATTCGTTAACGATATTCCCCGGTCACCGCCGTCCCATTTAGCTTTATTTGCCGACGACACGACTGTTTACTATTCCAGTAGAAACAAGTCCCTAATCGCGAAGAAGCTTCAGAGCGCAGCCCTAGCCCTAGGACAGTGGTTCCGAAAATGGCGCATAGACATCAACCCAGCGAAAAGTACTGCGGTGCTATTTCAGAGGGGAAGCTCCACACGGATTTCCTCCCGTATTAGGAGGAGGAATCTCACACCCCCGATTACTCTCTTTAGTCAATCCATACCCTGGGCCAGGAAGGTCAAGTACCTGGGCGTTACCCTGGATGCATCGATGACATCCGCCCGCATATAAAATCAGTCCGTGACCGTGCCGCGTTTATTCTCGGTAGACTCTACCCCATGATCTGTAAGCGGAGTAAAATGTCCCTTCGGAACAAGGTGACACTTTACAAAACTTGCATAAGGCCCGTCATGACTTACGCGAGTGTGGTGTTCGCTCACGCGGCCCGCACACACATAGACACCCTCCAATCTCTACAATCCCGCTTTTGCAGGTTAGCCGTCGGAGCTCCGTGGTTCGTGAGGAACGTTGACCTACACGACGACCTGGGTCTCGAATCTATACAGAAATACATGAAGTCAGCGTCGGAACGGTACTTCGATAAGGCTATGCGTCATGATAATCGCCTTATCGTAGCCGCCGCTGACTACTCCTCGAATCCTGATCATGCAGGAGCCAGTCACCGTCGACGCCCTAGACACGTCCTTACGGATCAATCAGATCCAATAACCTTTGCACTATACGCCTTCAGCTCTAGGAGCAGGCTTAGGGACCTCGGTAACCGTACTCGTCGAACTCGACAAAGAGTTCGCCGTGCAACCTAATCCATGAATCAGCTCGCTGAGTTTCTCGCCGGATCTTCTCAGCGGGTCGCGATTCCGATCCGGTAGTAGATTCATTCGCGAAGCAGCTACTCTTGAGTTGTTAGGTCTCCTTCGGAGGCGCTCGGGCAGCTGTTAGCAAATCCCACCCCTCCTGGCTGAGCCTTTGCTCGCCCACCTGTCCTGGTGAAACTGGAAAGGCCTCCGGGCCACCAGTAATCCTTCAATCACAAAAAAAAAAAAAAAATTGGAATAGAGTATAGAGGCCTTAGAAGGCCTTAGAAAGCTGTATCGTTACACCTGTACTAATCTATACTTATAATATTATAAAGAGGAAAGATTTGTTTGTTTGTATTGAATAGGCTCTGAAACTACTGAACCGATTTGAAAAATTCTTTCATTATTTGGAAGCTACACTATTCCCGAGTGACATAGGCTATAATCTTTTTTGAAAGAAATTAGGGATCTTTACTAAAACTCCAATAATGTAATCCAAGTTGTAAAAAAATTACCTAAAATATTATTTTCATCGCGTGCCCTGCGAAAACTATTGTTGATAGAATAAAGTAATGTACTACGACTTTGTACAACACATTATTAATTACAAAAGTATCGCAACAGCATATGTCTAACTATTGTAGTTATGCCACAATACGTGTTTTTTATTTAAAAAAATAAAACAACGTCAAATATCGTTGAAATATTTGTTAAAGACCCGAGCGGAGCCGGAGCAGGCCGCTAGTCTTACTATAATGAGTATGATGGCGGTTCGAGTTTGAGACACCGTAGTATTGATGAGGTAATTCCGTTGTGAGCTCTTCCTACAAGCAAGCGTTAAAATATATTTACCGACAGCTCAGCGCAGTTCGGTTCTCGACGACAGGTCGGCGTTCGATCTTTTACTAGGGCTGATATTGACGGCGAAAAGCTGTTTAATAAATTCAGACTATTCTTGAAATGGAAATCTTTAAATTATTAAAATCTTAAGTGGTTCGATCGGCACGGGTCGTACTACTATTTTGCTTATTTCTGCAAGGTTACGTATTACAGTTCAAAAGCTTCAACTATACAGTTCGATTTCGTACCTCAGAGTGGGTTCCCAAAATAAGATGACGTCAGGTGATGTATTATTATGAGCTTGTCTAGCGCATAAAAAATATTTGGATTATAGTTTTTTTTTTTATTGCTTAGATAGGTGGATGAGCTCACAGCCCACCTGCTGTTAAGTGGTTACTGGAGCCCATAGACATCTACAACGGCTGCCCCACCCTTCAAGCCGAAACGCATTACTGCTTCACGACAGAAATAGGCGGGGTGGTGGTACCTACCCGTGCGAATTCATAGCAGTTTCATCTTCTCAAATTTCACTATTTACTAAAAAGGTATTCAAATTATTTATAATGTTATCTTCATTTGTCGTTGGATTTTGATCTTATACCAGTTTCTATTATGGCCATATCGCTGCGTGCATAACTTAATATACGTATAGTGTTTAATTGGTTTCTCTTCATTTAATAGTTTCAATCACAAGCACACACATTACAAATGCACAAAATCACGTTCGAAGTAAAATAGTCCTGTAACCGATCTATTTCGACCTCATATTTGAAGATAGGAATAGTTAAGAGATCTGGAATCCAGTGGTCACTTGATACCAGGTAAGCGCGAGCGTGTCTGCTCGTGTACTCTGATAAAACTATCATGTATAGTCGTGCCACTCAAGCCAATGTGATGGAAGTAGTTATTGACACTGACGGGTCATTACCAAGGACTCGCGTCATTTCGGATCCTCCCGATCCACTAACAGTGCTTTTAGGTACCTTAAGCACTGGTCACCGTTTTTATCGATCCCATAGCTTGCGACCAAGGGTTCGGCGAGTAAACTAACCCATAGACACAGCCCACTGAGTTTCTCGCTGGATCTTCTCAGTGGGTCGCGTTTTCGATCCGGTGGTAGATTCTGCGAAGCACTGCTCTTGCTAGATCTAGTGCTAGCAACGCCCCCAGGTTAGAGCCCCGAGAGCTCACGTATACGTCACGTTACGCTGGCATAGCCTCTCAAGTTTAGGTAGGATTAAAAAAAAAAACAAGGGAATAACTGAGTCTCCCACGACTCGCCTGAAGTAGGACATGCAATATTGCTTACCAAAATTCAACTTCTGTACATTTATCGAAGTATAGTTTTCAACACAGATTTTTTAAGATAAAAAAAAATTAGCTATGATTTGAGATGTAACAAAAATAAATTTTAATAGCATAAAAATAAATTCTTCGAATTATGGATTAGTCCAAAAAAGTACAACCCTCATCCCTGTTCTCGCCTTTGGGTGTGTAAGTTAATTATTAGGCTAAGCACTAAGCTGTCTAGGTCTTCGAGTATCACGTACACGGCACACCTTAGTTTTAGCTTGAATACGAATCAAAAATTTAATACTCTCTTCGCCGCTTCGATGAAATTTTGGAAAGTACAATACTGTTATTGTGTATTTAAAAAATTATGGCCACAAAATCTAACACTTTTTTTTTTTATAACAACTAAGAGGCAAACGAGCAAGACGGGCCACCTGATGGTAAGTGATTCACCGCCGCCCACGGTCACCAGCGTTTACGCCAGTGCGTTGCCTACCCTTCAGGTAAGAATATGCTCTTTTCTTGAATAACCCAATGTCGCAGTTGTTGGGGAAGACCGCTGATGGCAACGAATTCCAGAGATTTACTGTGCGTGGCAGAAAACTGTTTTTAAAACGCATTGTAGTGGAACGCCAACCATCCAGATGGTGCGGATGATAGTTCCGGCGAGACGATCGGTTGCGAAAATCAGCGGCTTCTATTAAATTGAACAGCTCCTCGGACCACTCCCGATTGTAAATTCTGTAAAGTATGCATAGGGAAGATAGATCCCTACGCAGTGCCAAAGGATCTAGCCGATCGGCAAGTTCAGGATCGTCGACAATCCGAGATGCCCTACGTTGGATTCGGTCAAATGGAGTTAGGAGTTAGAATAAACTAGTTCGTACTACCTGTCAACGGGAAGGCTTTAAAGCGAAGTTCTATTATACTTTTTTTTTATATAGCTTAAATAGGTGGACGAGCTCACAGCCCACCTGGTGTGAAGTGGTTACTGGAGCCCATAGACATCTACAACGTAAATTCCGACACCCACCTTGAGATATGAGTTCTAAGGTCTCAGTACAGCTACAACGGCTGCCCCACCCTTCAAACCGAAACGCATTACTGCTTCACGGCAGAAATACACACAATTGAAATTTCTGTCACCACATCCTTAAGTTGAAGCATACGCTGCAAACTCTCAAATAGCTAGTTAACTTCTGAAGTAGGAATCAAGACCTCTCCACTACCATAAAGCAGGCTTTATAGTGATCTTATAAGTCACTCGTTGATATTATAACGTAACGAAATTAAGTATTAAAATGAGCTGTTCGACCCAGTTATGATCCAGGAGCTGGATATTATCTACGAAATAGTATTTAGGAGTTGGAGAATGTCTACATCAGGCTTAGCTTTACGACTACGCAAAGCCCCTTTTTTGTCCTCTATAACGTAATTTACTCTTACTTGTTCAATACCATCAAGAACTTTTAAAAGACGCCATAATAGAAGCCAGTTGCCATAAAAACAAACCGTGAATAAGACATGCGAAAACGTATCCAAAAATAGTCGGAGAGCCTGTCAGTAAGGTCATGAGTTCGACTTCATTTTTTAATGAGTGAGCAGTGGGCGGTAGCCTACGGGTTCTGATGATCTCCGGTAACGTTTTAGCATCAGGCTGTCTGCGAGCGTCTCCGCCCATCTATTCAATATTCACAACATGAATAATATTACGTTTTCTTGAGTAAGGAATAAATTTCTAGACTATGTTTCGACACGTCTTACATAATTTATACGTGACTAGCCTAAGACGAACAGCCTGAATCAAAGATACGCTTAATCTCACTTAACACGACATACGATTAAAGAATTCACATTTTTTTTTATTATTATTAAAAGATTACTGGTGGCCCGGAGGCATTTCCAGTTTCACCAGGACAGATGGGCGAGGAAAGGCTCAACCAGGAGGGGTGGGATTTGCTAACAACTGCCCGAGTGCCTCCGAAGGAGACCTAACAACTCAAGAGCAATTGCTTCGCGAATGAATCTACTTATCGGATAGGAATCACGACCTGCTGAGAAGATACGACGAGAAACTCAGCGCGCTGATGCATGGGTTAGGTTGCACGTCAACCGTCTTTGTCGAGTTCGACGAGTACTGTTACCGGGGTCACTCAGCCTGCTCCTAGTGTTAAATCTGAAGACGTCTAATGCAAAGGTTAGAATTTACATACAACTATGATTAATGCCTTTTTCCAATTCAAGCAAGCTGCTAGCCTAGAATCAAGAGAATCTATACCAATATATAAAATAAACGTTATCAACGCCACTCTACAAAATATTCCAAAAACTTTTGTGTTAACTAACGTTATGTAGTTTATTTAAAAATGAGCTGTCAAATATCTTAAAAAAAATAGCGACTTAAATCAGTACAGGACAAGATTACAATTAATCTTGAACACGATGCTTGATGTTACTAAGCACTTAACACTAAACATACCATAACGGTTCAAATGACGGATTTTGAACTTTTGCATTGAAAATTCACGTATCGTCTTATTGCTTTTGCACATTTGACTTCATGACTTTTTCTTACCAATTAATCTACAGTTATTATACTTTGTTATGTTTTGTTTATTTTGAGTAATACTTGTCGTATACCATTATCGACCCGCTATGGTAGATAATATCTACCATACCTATATTATAGGTACCAGTAAGTGTAGTTTTTTATTTTTTATTTTGTTTAGATGGGTCGACCAGCTCACAGTCCACCTGATATTAAGTGGTTACTGAAGCCCATAGACATCTACAACGTAAATGCGCCACCCACCATGAGATATATTATAAGTTCTAAGGTCTCAGTATAGTTACAACGGCTGCCCTGCCATTCAAACCGAAACGCATTACTGCTTCACGGCAGAAATAGGTAGGGTGGTGGTACCTACCCGCGCGGACTCACAAGAGGTCCTACCACCAGTAAAATTAGTGGTATGATTAGTGTTAACATACATATTTGGAAAGGCGACCAAATACTACACTACGATACAAAAAAGAAATGTGATGATCAATAAAAAAACAACTCCAAGCTCCTAAAGTGTACAGAGACAAGAGTAAAACTTTACGGTCGAAACTAGCAGCCCCGTCAACCGAGGCGGCGATCGTAAACATTAATTTTGATTTTGTACTTCCCTATAGTGGTTCATGGACTCGAGGCTCGTACCATAACTTGAGGCTTAGAGGGGTCCGATTCAAAACAGCATTATGTAAGATATATGAGTGACGTATGGGAATTTTAGGATAAACTAATTATTTATTAAAACTTAGGTTGTTTGTTTTAAGTGAAATTCTATGTTAGCAGCAGAATAATACCCAAGTAATTAATTTGAAAACGTCTACCATAGATTTTTCGTAAAAGCAATAGTCCCTAGTTCAGGCCGGGTTGTGGAAGCCCTTCTATGAATTTTTGAGAAATCGCAAAAAATTATGATTACAAGTTAATTCTACTAATGATAAGATTTCAATCAAAATTCATAACGCAGATTTATAACTAATATTATAAAGCTAAAGAGTTTGTTTGTTTGAACGTGCTAATCTCAGGAATTACTGGTCCGATTTGAAAAATTCTTTCAGTGTTAGATAGCCCATTTATTGAGGAAGGCTATATAATATCACGGTAAAACCAATACAACTGGAGCACCAACAAAGAATATTTCAAAATAGGGGTTTAAATAGCTCCTTAACATTCTATAATTCAAAAATATTTTCACTTCACTCACAAATGAAGAAGCGGGGAAAAGTTAGCGTTATGCCAAAGTAGCTATTCCCCGCGGACGGAGTCGCGGACAAAAGTTAGTATAATTATAAAAAAATCGAGTTAAATCATTTAGCACCTACATAAAGCTTGTCAATAAAACAAATATCTTGAAAACTTACTGAGGAATATTTATTGGTTGTCATAAAAATCTTTTATTTGATAAAAGATAACATCGCCACATCTTTTTAAAAAAAATGTGTTAAATTAATAAAAAAAATAATAAAGTATTAATTGGAGAATGAACCAGCAGCAAGCATTCTTGGAGCATTTTTAATGAAATTAGAAATAATCCAATTTGGCTAAAGACAAAAAAAAAATATAGACAAGAACTTTTTATTCTAAAATACTCAGTTCAAAGTTAAGTAAGTAAACATCTACGCTTAAAGGCTCGCTAATTGGTAAAACTAAAATATTTCAAAAGCTTCGAGAGAGAAATACATAATTATCGCTTTTCATAAAAATCATCTGGATTATAATCGAAACTGTAACTCTGTTCATTCGGCTGCAACATCGGGCGTTTAATTTACACCCCTGCCGTTGGGGGTGCGTATCGATTTCACTCCAAAGTATTGGTAAAGTTTCAGTAATTACGTATATAAAGTAGAGCTGTCGCGAATCAGTTTGTTTTACGAGCTTCCAGCCGGTCCGGTGTATGTTGCCGAATCGTGAAATTGAATGGTGATTGTACAGTGCTATTGAACAAGCTGCGAATTGTTTTTATGATGTAGGCGCCTAAAAATGTTAATTGTTGTTAAGTGGGGGAAATAGAGAAGAAGAAATAATGGCGTAATTAATAGTGGTACCTTACAAGATTACAGAGATAGATAAACCGTTATGTCTTTTTTTTTCATTGCTTATATAGGATAGAAAGGAAGAAGAAGGAAGAAGATATAGGGACAGGGAAAGCGACTTTGTTTTATACTATGTAGTGATGATACGAAATGCCATTATTCATATTTCCGGTTGATTTTGTGAACAATTGCTCGCCAAATAGTTCTTATGTCTTGGTTTATTACACACTTGTATATTTATGGAAAATACAATAGGTACATGCCGTTTTATTATAGCTATCTAAGTGGAACTGTGTTCGCTGTATGACCGTTACAACTGGACTGTCGTCCCAAAATCCTTTTCCCATAAGCGTGGAGTGGTGAAGATGACAGCATGCATTACGTAGCCAGGTAACACGCCATGTACGTTATTAAGCATGTGTGTGTATGACACTACAATAAACAATAAAAAAAATGATGGTACAGTGTCTAGGTTAATGAGAAGGTGCATCGACGTACCAACTATCGCCAGTATTCACTATATGTTGATATTGGAGTGCTGGTTATAAGCTGGCTGGCTACAAAGCTTCAATGAAGCACATAATATATAAAGCAGTAGATTTCTTTCAGCTGAAAAAAAATCTTAAAAACACTCGCGTATCCATAGGAAATAGCATTCCGTAGATCAAATTTCTCGGGATGTTAACAACTACTACATTGGAACATAAAAAAACTAAAACATTATGAAGTTTTATCAAAACTCTTGAAGTTTACATTGTTTTCTTAACATAGCGCTTTCCATAATAAAACTTCTGGAAACAAAAGTTACACTTCTATCATATTCTACTGAAAAATATGTTTTGTAACAATGGCAGCAAACACAATCTATGTAAAAGAACATTCCGATCCAAGAATTTTCGACAAGGTCTAAGACATCAAAATAATTGGCCCAACACATCTAAAGGCATCCCATTTCGGTCGTAAAACATTCGCGCAAGGCCCTAATCGGGTTTTATAATTTAAGCGGCGACCGAGCCACGTCTGTAGGGATTAGTGTCAGTTCTCAGGAAAATTCGTTGGAAGTTTTGGCGGCGCAAACTTTTAGATCGCCCCCAATGATCCGGTACGACATAACTGTAAGAGTGATGGCCGCGGGGGACGACATCAAATGAAAGATTGCTGATAAATTTTGTTTCGTTCTAGATCGGTTTTTTATATTGCTTTCTGTATTGCGCGTGTTGTTAACGAACTAACAATGACAACTGAAAAACAATCCCTCTCACCGCCAGTTTTATTTTTCCCTTTGAAACCAGACGGGCATAGAAAGAGATGGTGCACAGAAAATATGACCTCTAAAAACGCTTTTGGATTGAACATAACGATCGCAATTAGTGAGAGCCTTGATTCCGGTGGCGGGTGGTGCAAATGTAAAATCAGAACGATGGCATCGTCTCAATCGTGATGGTCTCACATCCAAGTTGAAATAAATGAATTTGAATTTGAAAATTTATGGTGAACTGGGAGTAGAATATTATCTCTCGTCGATCGACTGAGAGATTAATTTAATTAAATGCGTTAAGCCTTTCATCAAAACATCATATCCATTAGTACCATAACTCTTAGCGTTACGAGTAAGAGCAAGCAAGTAAACTATTCACATTTTGATGACAAAAATGACCAGGACGCTATTTTCTATGTGAACTCTTATTTTGAAAATATTCGGAAGACTTCGTTAGTGAACAGTTAATTAGACGGATGGTATAAAAACTAGATATCCTTTGAAAGCCTTGGCGTGTCCCGTCGCGCAGACAATCAAGTTAGCCGGTTTTTATCGTTCCAACGTTTCGGTGTGACCTAAAAATTCGTTAATCAAAGAGTAGCTGCCTGGGTTGTCAGGTTTTGAGCTTAGATTTTCGTTTAGGATATTTTCGGCGGTAATTCTTATATAAAATCACTTCTACAAGCTACAATGATTCAAATGTTTTATGGTGCATCTATTACAGAACATGTTAAAAGGATATAGAAATTCCCCGAAAACTTACAACGCCCCTACAGCGTTTTATCGAAAGCAGACTACTGCTATTTTAAACTAATTTGGGCTATGTTTATTCAACCATTCGTCTGTGATCTATAAATAGCTGTAGTCAGTAGGATGAAAACACGTCTGTCGACTTTTCAATACCTCAATCATGTGCCAGTTCAAGCGAAATTGGCTTGACAACACAGCACAGCAAACATTGTTATATTCGTACCAGAACTGGCAATCGGTGCTTTTCGTTGTTCGATTTGCTTTATAACCGGTTCGATTCGGTTATAACCGGTTTCTATCTTGATATACGAAAAAAATAAACCGGATCCTTCGCTTTGGAATTACGATAAATGGAAACGCTCGAATATGAATAAGACCGCGATATAAAATATGAGATGGGGCGAAGCTATCAGAAAAAAATGTGATTCGAGATAATTTGAGAATAAACGAGATGTGTGCATGATCATTTTCGTGTCAATTTTTTTTTTTTCGGATTTATTCACCGCATACCTAATTTTTTTCGCTGTTTTTTTGCTGATCTAATTTGATAGGACCTTCCAAAAAGCCTCTTCTACCCTTTGAACAGAGATTCTCCCGTGCACATGGGTATTTGTTTAATTCTAAAAAACATTTTTCATTATAATTTATTTTTTTAATTTTTATTGCTACAAAAGGACAGATAATCTGCTCCGTTTGCTTTGAAGTGGTTATCTAAATTTATAGACATAACGACGTTAATGCCGCCACCCATCAGGAAACACGAAGTCAATGTCTTTTGTCCTGTATAACAACTCCCTAGCCATTCGAACAGAAGCGCATGACTACTTCCAAGCAGAAACAGGAAGGACAGTGGTAAAAGTGGTACTGTGATTTCCCCTGGGACAACGCGCCTTAAGATAACACAAAAATTATAATTGATTTCGTATTATATTTTATTTTATTATATGTGTAGGATCGGTAAGAATGGAGCGTATTAAAAGAGTGTGGAACGGAGCGTTAAGATGTGAGTGAGAGAACGGTAGGAAAGGGAAAAGAGAATGTTAGACAAAATGACAGAAAATTAAGATGCCGAAGACGGTTGAATGACCAAGGCGTAAAGGGTATCAGTTGATTTTTAATTATTATAATAAAGAAGATTTTAGAAAAGAAGAATAAAAGTGTAGTTAATAGTAAAATAGTTTCATTTTATGAGCCACTATCCCAATTCTACATATTTATAAATTTACTTGCTGTTAAATTATTATAAACTTATAAAACTTGGTACTTGCTGTTAAATTTGAGCCTCCGCGTAGATGCGTCGCTTATTACGAGTCAACTGGGAATTTTAATCCTTCACAGTATCATACGGGTTGATATAGTCTTAGAAAGCAAACGAAAAACACAATTGCCCAATTGTATTTTAATTCCGTACCTTACGCAGTCTGATTCTGTATCAACGTGGGGTACCCCTTAGCAACGCCCTTTTTATTAGGAACTCAATTGAAATGTGTCCTTTCCCTTCAGCCTTCACCCTTTTTCCCTTCACCCTCGAAACTTGATGCGTATTCTGTATCTTCACTTGTCTCAAGATGGGTAAGTTAGATGGGTGTTCAGCAAAAAAAACTGATCACGCAATGGATATACGAGGAATTCATTACTAGATGCTGGTGGTTCCTAGAATCTTACACGGTTATAGTGAACCTAACTATTTGGAAGATTTCATGATTACGTGTGTTTATACGTAATGTTTTTAAAGTCTAATAACGTTATAGTGATAAATAAATAAATGATAAATACCGGTCAGTAGTTACAGAGTGAGGCACGCCCAACGGTAGTCTACTGTGAATATATTTAAACCTAATTTGACTTATTAAATAAATGAGACGATTTCCGACCATCTTATATAAGCACACTTCTATCCAAAGCCAATAAAAGGAGTAATAAATCAGGCACGCATCCAAAAGCACCTTGAAAGAACTACATCATATCAATTCCTTAACGCATTAGTATTCCGAGTCGCGTCTCAAACAAGAACTTCCAGTGATCTATGGTCGGGAATGACCCACAGAATACTTAACGACTGAAATAGAAACAAAGCCTTGTATTCTTTTATGTATGTTCTGTGATATTATTGATCATAATAATGAAAGCCTTTAGGTGCTGCGATGCACACTTTAGCTAACACTACAAATGGTGGCATGGGCATAACGTTTTCATGTGTTTGGTTTATTTTTCTAACCACATACATATGTATATATCCTATGTAATAAATTTACTCTATTGGTATAGATAAGCGGCGCATTTAGCTTGCGTTTCTGGCCACTTGTCGACTCTTTACATTCACCAGAGGACCGTTTTTGGACTTGCATGGATTTTTTGCTAGTTCACTTCGTTTGTGAATTAAAAACATATAACATTCGTACTATATGTTTTACATTTTTCTAATGCTGTAAACGAGGTTTTTTTTTTTTTTATTGCTTAGATGGATGGACGAGCTCACAGCCCACCTGATGTTAAGTGGTTACTGGAGCCCATAGACATCTACAACGTAAATGCGCCACCCACCTCGAGATATAAGTTCTAAAGTCTCAGTATAGTTACTACGGCTACCCCACCCTTCGAACCGAAACGCATTACTGCTTCACGACGGAAATAGGCAGGGTGGTGGTACCTACCCGTGCGGACTCCCAAGAGATCCTACCACCAGTGATTACGCAAATTATAATTTTGCGGGTTTGATTTTTATTACACGATGTTATTCCTTCACCGTGGAAGTCAATCGTGAACATTTGTTGAGTACGTATTTCATTAGAAAAATTGGTACCCGCCTGCGGGATTCGAACACCGGTGCATCGCTCAACACGAATGCACCGGACGTCTTATCCGCTAGGCCACGACGTCTAAAAGGTGTAGAAATAATAACGTAATACAGACCATAGACATCACAAAATGAACGCTCCTTCCCAAAATAATTAAAAAGTTTTGTAATGTCCTATTCTTCTTTGACCTGAGCATTTTATGTATGATCAAAGGGCGAAATTTATTAGAAATTCGGAGTATAATCGTGGGCAGAAATTGGACGGGAAAAAATAAGAGACGGATGGAATCCTCAAAGCTGTCGCGCCAACAAAACTACTTGCGGGTCTTGAGAGGTATTGATTTTACGGACGAGTTAAGGGATAAGTTAGCCTAGTAGAAGCGAAGCAGTTAATAATGGCTCGAGCGATGTAACAGTGATCCTGCGATTAGACGTATGAACGAACTCAAAGGCCCACCATATGTTATGAGGTTACGGGAGAGCATCGACATTACAGCGAGAATATCACCATCTACCTTGAGACATACTTTCTGGGTCCTCGTGGGGTTACGGGGCACGTATCTGGCCATCGACAGATCCCCTCTGCTCGGGCATATTCTCGCTTCCGTCATGGCAGGAGTGATGTTGTTGTGGTGGTGATGTGTGGTGTGTAGTGATGATGATGTTGGTGAAGATGATGTATATAATAAGGAGGCTAGCCCTGGTGTGGATGTGGGAGACTCGAGATTGAAGTGTAAATTGTATATTAAAATAGCTGAATCATCCTTTAAATCGGAATGGATTATTACTTCGCGGCATAAATAGATAGGAGATAATGGTGATACCCTTGGTGATATGAATATAAACAGTTACACAAACCACTATAATTGAAGTATAGCCTGACCCACAAAACTATCTTCTAGCTTAAATGATGGTCTAGCACCAGGGAGAATCATCCCAAAAAAATCCTCGTCAGTAATTTAATAAAATAATAATAAAAAGAATAATAATGATAAACTAATTCCCAGCATCAACATTTTAAAAAGACTTTTTTCGAGCTTTTTGCGAAAGCTTAAGCCGTCTCAAGTGCAGATTTTACCTGTGAAACTTAAAATGAAATATGCGAGAGCCTATAAAATATTCAACTGAATTATTCATGGCACTAATACTTCGAAGGGCTGATATTCCATTGCACTATGATTTTTGTAAAATAATTATGTAAATTGGATTTATGTGCCGACACCGTTCTGTATTTACTTTTTATCTTAGTAAATGGGCATTAGCTATCTTAGCGGCTAAGATGGCAGGGGCTTAATTGGCAATCCGATACCAGAGCACATATTGAAATGAGATTTGAAAAGCGCCCTTCAACATTTACAAGCGGGTAGCATGAAGACTTATCTACTACTTTCTATTCCAACACAAAACTATACAATCCTCTTTCAGGCTCTACCCTCCTGTTATATTGAATTCATTTGTTGATGAAAGAATGACATCGTCTCATCAAATTAACGATAGTCAAATTTTTATTTTCGCATAACCGATAAAAATCACCCTTCTGTAAATCACAATTGCTACACAACATTTTAACTGCGGGTCGCAAGCACGACTCTGTATCTACGCCTTACAATATTTATTCTTTAAATTTCACGAGCAACGATCAATTGGTAATAAGACATATCACCAAACTAAGTGGGAAAGTACCACAATCCTGCCCATTTTTATCCTAAAATGGTGATTTAGCTTGAATCGCAAGGTCTAACAAGATGGGTGGATAATAGATATCACCAGATGATAGCCAACAGGCTCTGTTATCCACGTTGAAGTAGACGAGTAGACTAGCTCTTCTAGTGAAGAGTGCGTATCGTCACTAGAAGATCCTTCCAGGTCTTTCTGGGGAGGCATGCGAAATTATATCATATCGTTCTGTTAGTAATGTGGATATTACAAACATTGGTAATTTGATTATAATTTATAAATATATGTTGACGTAGGTGAATTGGTATTTTACTAATCATAGAAATGTTGAGAAACAAAGAAAATAATTACAGCTATACACATATTTATTGCTAAAATAAGCGTAGCCCACCTGTTGAGGAGTGCTCACCGTCGCCTATGACCATAAGTAATTCCAGGGGCACTACACAGTCAAGCCGCTATCTAAAACACGCTAGTGTTAGGGTCTCTTGTGAGTCCGCACGGGTAGGTACCACGGTCACATTGTAGATGTCTATGGGCACTTAACACCAGGTGGGCTGTAAGCTTGTCCACCTATCTATGCCAAAAAAAAAACTCGTGTGGCACCCGGGGACTGCCGCGGTAAAGGTATTGCATAGCTTTTTTTTTCAACTTATGCAATTATAAAAGTATTAATAAAAGCAAAACAATAACTGTCCCCTTCACACTCATAAGCTAGACCGCGCGAGAGAGAGATAGGCAGATTTTCATGATGCGCATGCAGTACGACATCACGCCGCGCGCTTATTCACAACCACTACACAAGACCAACGTGTCGATGTATTGAACGCAAACTACATGGTAGACGAAGTAGGGGGCGTAAGGTTTTATTTTCGTTACGGAATTTCTTGATTCGGTCGCCGTGTTCAAAACCCGCTATAAAAGCTATGCAATGGCTTAATAAATAATACATACACAAAACGTAATACATATTATTAAATCATAAAGTAACATATCATTTATGCATATATTATAAGCAGAGATAGCGTATATCTATATATAAATTGTTGGAATGGGTAGATACTTCACATAATTCCCATAATTCATCAGGTCTAGATGAAACTAAGAAAGCGCTAGCCAATTCGTTCCCTATGCCCCATCTCTCTCCCTCACATCATTATTGATTTCTTTCCTTTTTAAGAATCAGTGCCAAGAAGAAAACCATTCTAACATAATGTCCTCCTCCTTGCATCGTATTCCTCATTGCTGAGGGTCGTGACCACCCTTTGGTATCATAATGTAGCTATACAATAATTATTAAAACTGTAAATAGTAAATATAAAAAGAATAAATCTGTAAATAGAAGTAATGGAAAGGAAATAGAAAGACATTATACGGTCCAAAAAGATATACAATAAGTGAATTATAAAATAATGATGAAAATAGGTTAAAAATATTAGCTAAAGTTAGAAAAAGTTAAAACAAGCATATAAATATTGGTATAACTGCTATACTAAGTTTATATGGCATTGCAAAACTTTATACAAAATAAATAAAAAATTCCTGGCACCGTTATTAATCCTAAAATAAATAAACAAGGGCTTTGATTATCTCAGAGGAGTATTCGTGGGCCGGGCCTAAAGCGCTAGAAAAAAAAAACATAATTTAGCTGTTAAAATTCTTGCAACATAGCCTTAACGTCTTCATAGTAGTTGTGAGTGAATTTCTTAAAGCAGGTCAACTCTGAACCTCACGAGAACTTCCACGTACCTCGAGATGTTATTAAAATTTATAACTTTACTTTTCAATGTATAAATTAACCGTGAACGAACCAGCGAAGACCTTTCACTTAAGATACCCGTAACTTTCACATTTTTTTACAAGTTTTAATCTTATTGGAGAATCACGAGCCTGCTTTGGAGCTTTCTGGAAAGCCAGCTAACATTTTCAAGCTATTGCATAGATTTTATCGCGGGCCTTGAGAGCGGAATCATGAAATTCCGTAACGAAAAAAACCTTCCACCCTTCACTACGCCTACTATGTAGCTCGCGTTCAACACATTCACACGTTGCGCTTGTGTAGTGTTTAAAGTAAGAAGTCTAAACACCGATTTATGTACTATCAAAATATGTGATATAATTTCGTGGGTAACACAACGATAGCGCAATTCAGTTTTTGCATCAATCGCCATCTATCAGCGACATACGGAATTGTAAAATAGAAAATTATATCTTATTACAATGCGTTGGGCTTGCCATTTTCTATCGCTTAGTCGAAGCATTTTATTACTACTCCTAATACTCATTCAGTGATTGGAGTGGCATTAAAACTAAACTAGCTAAACTGTCGATTCTGAGCGAATGAGAGTTAGAACTAGCATCCAAAGGCGTGTCTCTATCCCATGTAGCGTCCTCTAGTGAGTGCGCGGTCAAAATGGAATACTCACAATGTAGCAAATTCATTGAAAGTTAGCCCACTGAGTTTCTCGCCGGATCTTATTTTATTATTGTTTTAATGTTAAATTATTATTGTCGATTTATAATTGCATAAGTTGATAAAAAATGCTATGCAATAGCTTTACCGCGGCAGTCTCCGAGTGCCACACGTCTTTTTTTATTGTTATTTTAATATGAAATTATTATTGTCGATTTATAATTGCATAAGTTGTTAAAAAATGCTATGCAATAGCTTTACCGCGGCAGTCTCCGAGTGCCACACGTCTTTTTTTTTTGGCTTTCGCTTAGGTGGGAGATCTAGCTCATCTACCTGAAGTGAAATGGTTACCGGAGATCACAGACATCACTACATGAATACCACTATCTTGTTTCAGACATGAGCTCGAAGTCTCAGTAACGGCTATCCCACCCTTTGAACCAAAACGCTTGACCACTTCATGACAGAAATAGGCAAGAGGAGTGACCTTGATAATACAGCGTACCACCAGTAAATGTCGGTTGCTAATGGCAATACCCTGGTATAATACTTAAAGTATGTAACTACCCATTTTCTGGTGGATCTCTTGGTTGCCTTTTAGGACATGCACGGGAGAAGATGGGGTGGTACTATTTTAGATCGATACCATACAGACAGAGCCAGGATGCTATTACACATTCTGTCACCTATTTCCCCTGAATTGTGGATACCAGGAAAACACCGTGATATGAGCAAGTAAACAAGGATCTAAATATTTTTTTTGCAAAGATATTAATTACTTGAACGAGATTCGAACCCGAGCTTGTAGTACAGTAGTCACTTGTGTGTTTTTTTTTATTGCTCTGATGGGTGGACGAGCTCACAGCCCACCTGGTGTTAAGTGGTTACTGAAGCCCATCATCTACAACGTAAATGCACCACCCACCTTGAGATATAAGTTCTAAGATCCCAGTATAGTTACAACGGCTGCCCCACCCTTCAAACCGAAACGCATTACTGCTTCACGGCAGAATTAGGCAGGGTGGTGGTACCTACCCGTGCAGACTCACAAGAGGTCCTACCACCAGTAATAAGTCGATATTATCAATAATTCGGTTAGATTAGATTAGCAAAGCATTGCGAAAAGGCAGATAAAATAAAAAATGTATCTAATTATTTATTTTCATGAGTCAAGATTCAGGAAGAACCACTGTGCTGAGAAAAACTGCCAAAAGAACCTGAGTTTGTCTTTTATGTAAAACTTTATTTTAATTTCGAACATTATCCTCGCTAAGTAAGAGCTTATAAAAATACATATAAAAACGATTTTAAAAGAAACAAAGATACCATTTTACTCTCACATACCATCAACGAGCCAGCAGCTAAATAATTATATTACATAACTAGCCGTACTCGCCCGCTTCGCTGGGCATTTAAAATTAACATTATTATTTATTGTCATTATTATTAGGGAGTCCAACACTCATATAAATTTAACCTATCCATTAAATACATGTATTTCCTACATGGATACCAAGTTTCAAGTCAATCGGATGCATGGTTCAGTAGTTATAACGGGACATCCGTAAAAACCGCTGTAGATTTATATATTAGTATAGATATGTCTTGCAAAAACATTCTTCGACATGTTATTTCTAACTCTATGAACATGTAGTTCTTCTATGAAAATCTTGATCACATGTATGCAATTCAACTTTTACTAGATGTATGTGTTGGGGCTCCGGCGGCTCTTTAAAGCTACGTGAGCCGTAAGCTCGATTAATAAGCTTGGCTTGTTGCGAAATCCTCCGAAACCCAAAAACTTATTTATTACTCCATTTTCAGAAATACCCAGAAATATCCTCTAACTAGGTTTCCTTAGATTTAACCGTATTTGAGGTTTAATTTGGCGAAATTGATATGATGAAAAATAGAATACTAAAAATATAAATGATATTTTAATATCGTTCCGAATGACCGAGCCTTAACCATAAAAGAATTCATAACATCCGAACCATTATCTCGCTTAAATGTTCTCTGGAGGCTATCTAAGTTGGTACATTGAGTTTTACAAATTTAGGTCAGGTCTTTGATATGTAAAAATATGATGTTTCACAGAAAAACAACTTTATCATAAACACATTTTAGGTTAACTTGACTTGCATTTATGATTTACGTGACGAACTTCCACGTTCCATAAAGCACCACTCAAACAGTAAGGTGGCTTTAGTTTGTCTCTAACATAAGTGAAATCCAGTAGCGACAGTGACTGCATAACATCTGGTAGGCCGAATGTTCAACGAAATTACACCGCAAGCATCAGCTTCTCCTTCAAGTCGCCTTCTTATAAAGTCGTCGTGGTCTGATGGATAAGACGTCCGGTGCATTCATATTGAGCGATGCACCGGTGTTCGAATCTCAGGCGGGTACCAATTTTTCTCATGAAATACGTACTCAACAAATGTTCATGATTGATTTCCACGGTGAAGGAATAACATCGTGTAATAAAAATCAAACCCGCAAAATTATAATTTGCATAATTACTGGTGGTGGAATCTCTTGTGAGTCCGCGCGGGTAGGTACCACCACCCTGCCTATTTCTGCCGTGAAGCAGTAATGCGTTTCGGTTTGAAGGGTGGGGCAGCCGTTGTAACTATACTAAGACCTTAGAACTTATATATCAAGCTGGGTGGCGTATTTACGTTGTGGATGTCTATGGGCTCCAGTGACCACTTAACACCAGGTGGGCTGTGAGCTCGTCCACCCATCTAAGCAATAAAAAAAAGGTCATCGCAATCTAGTCTAGCAACGGTAAAGATATAGAAAGAGTTATGAGAACGACTATGCATTAAATTTTAATAAAAGGAACGTCTTAACTCATATCTCCACGAAACAGTCATGTGTTTCACTTTGTGGAGTTAAATAGTAGCTATTCTAATGCACTCTAAGTTGCGACCCGACGTTTGAAGAGCACTGTAATTTGGATCGCGATGTCTACAAGCTCTGGTGATGGAATGAGACCAGACCCGTAAGACCGGCAGCCGATCGACGCCAAAAAAATAATATAAAGTACTAAATTAAATTGTAGTATGCTACGGCCGTCTGGTGTAGTGGTAAGTGACATGGTCACTACAAAAGGGGGTCGCGGGTTCGAATCCCGCCAAGGGAAGATATTTGTATGATAAATATAAAATGTCTTTTCCAGGGTATGGATGTATATTAAATATATTATGTATGTGTATAATAAAAATCTTACATTTATTTCCGTTATCTGGTACCTGTAACACAAGTTCTTTACGAACTTATCACGGGACCAGTTAACGTGGCGTGATTGTTAGTAAATATTTATTATATTATTATTTATTTATTTATGCATACAAAGCCATATGTAATCTATATAAGTACCTATATTTAACATTATGTGTATTCTATAATATTGAGATGTTACTTTAAGGAAGATTTTTGTTTTGATTTTGTTACTGCACCTACCATACATTATCTCTGCACCACCCTATGGTCGACTGGAAGAGAATGCCCACGGCATTAAGTCCGCCTGTGTACAACTTTTGTTTTATGCATAAAGTATAAATAAATAAATTAAATAAATTGCCTTTAACCGAATTTCCGAAGAAAGATTTTTCGAGCGTTCGTTTTTTTTTTTGGTGCCTAAATTATAAAAATGATAATGTTGGGTGAGTAGGTACGTAAGCGAGCACGCTAGAATTTGTGACTTTTTAATGGCCTCCGTTCCTTCGAGGTTGCAGATAAGACATATTTAAAAAAAATCGCAAACTAAATTCACTAAGATTTTTAGCTTTTGTTAGTTTAAATGAAATGTTATTCTTAACCATTGCTATTCTTATTATAAAGCTACGGAGAATTCGGCAATGGGCGTTGCCTTAAATAGCAGCTTTAGTACCAAATATAGAGCGTATCATGTTTTACTATTAATGTATTTTTACACTTAATCACATACATATGTGTTCCAGTTTGAAGCATAGCAAGGTCGGTGCTAATCCAACCCAAACACGTATTTGCCTTGCCCAGAAAATACTATGAAGATAAATTTATTTAGAGCCACATCGTATGTGACCAATAAGACATATTCTTGGAAAATTTTACACAAGGATAAATGATGACATCCTTTGTCCACTTTCAGCTATAAGGAAAAAAAAAATCAAAAGCTCTCAAAAGTAAGTAGCATCAGTAAGCTATTCTAGTACCAGTCACAAGACGGTATAGAAATTTAAGGAAATTTGCATAAGCTTGAGAAAATCTCCTCAAGGTCGGTTTTGCTTCAAGTGTTTATGTGTACAACGTAGTGCTTATTTACATTAAGCTCGGATGCTTCCCATTAGTTCCTCCCGAATGAAACTACTTGCGTATTTAAGGTTTCCACGGAAATCAGTCAATCTCTTAAAGTTTTACATTAAAGTTTTGTTAAAATCTATTTTTTTTTTGTTATGTACCATAATAATATAGAAGATTGATTCTTTGATCCAATGGCAGACTAAACAACATTATTATATAACATAGCTCGATTGATGATTAAATAGTGGTATAAATGGATTTTATCAAAGCTTCAACCCATAGAGGTACTAATTATTTAGTTTAAGGTAAGACGCCTGACTTTGGCATCTACTAACTTTGCTATGCCATATATACAGTACCAGGCGATAAATATTGCACATCGATATTTAGACAAAGACAGTCGTCTAATTTTGGTTTTGTAGAGCGCTATCTCTATGTGACGAAACAACTATCTAATATTTATGGGGACCAAATGTCAATTAGGTAATGTGCGACAGAGATAACGCTCTACAAAACAAAAATTAGCCGACTGTCTCTTTCCCATGGTCGATGTACAATATTTATCCCCGGGTACTTTACATACATGTTTCAGGAGAGTTCCTATGTAGCAATACTTAATAGGTAGTGAATATTTAAATATTTTATTCACAAAATATGAGGGCGCCAACCTTTTATTGATAATAATGGACTTTACAGCTTAATAGTTCGTTGTTTGTTTTAGGAGCCTATAGAAAACATGACGTAAGTACTATCTCGAAGTGATAATGACCTTTGAACAAAGCCTTTCTCACCCTTCACACACGGCACACATATATGCATATGTACGTAGAGCTGTGGAGTCAACTCGCGCGCATCTACACTATACACTTTTGAAGTTAATCTTCTTTTTCTCCACTTTATCCCACTAGGTGAGGTCGTCACAGCTAATTTTTCTCTTCCATGCTCATCTCACAGCCGTTGTCTCAACACTCACTCCTCTCTCTCTCACATCGTTACTCACACACTCCATCCACGTTTTCTTCGGTTGACTTCTTCGCCCTCTAACCTCGTTAAGTTTATGGGTTATTAATACTCTTTTAACAAAAATTTATACTAAAATTCGTTGTTCCTAAAATTATGAGCAATTGTTCCTAAGAAACGATCAGAAGTTGTAATTTAAATTATTAGAACTTAGAAACTAGACTATTACAATAACTAATTAGTTATTATAATAAACATGATAATTATAAAGTTTGGAAACTGTCCGCCGCAACGTTCAGCTGATTTATTCGCTAGATTTGGTTCGCCGGTTTGTACGCATGGATTTTAACTAAATAGAATTTCGTAGATTTTAGATTAAGTTAATTAAGTTAATCTTAAGTTTTTCTGTGGTCAATTTATTTGTCTTCTTTTATCGACCCATCAGTTTTACAAGACGTCCTGCTACTAGTAATAACTTAATTCATGTACAAAATTACTTTTATTGAGAGTTTGATTTCATTACCATGTCATTTCTATGACCGGTTTTTTTATTAAGCACTTTTACATGTGTTTTAAAAATAGAAAACTTTTCTCGTCTGACAGCAGCTATGACCCTGACTTTGTCTATTACCGACAACTATGACCAGCCGGCTATAAAGCAGGCCATAAACTTTGTTTACCTCAAAAAGAAAGATTAGTATCGTATCCCGATTATTTGGGAATTTAATCAGTATGGCATTAACAAGAAGAACATGACAGACACAGGGTTTTTTTTATTTTTTTTTGTTTAGATGGGTGGACGAGCTCACAGCCCACCTGGTGTTTAGTGGTTACTGGAGCCCATAGACATTTACAACGCAAATACGTCACCCACCTTGAGATATAAGTTCTAAGGTCTCAGTATAGTCTCAGGATTAAGCCATAAAATCATTTTTATCATTTGTGTGCTGTGTCACAGAAAATACTATAATCAGAAATAGATCAGAATAAATCGTCAAGCGATAAGGGTATTTATAAAGGTCGGCGCCCGTCACGCGCAAACGGCGCGTCGCGCCACGTAACGTCTTCGTACGGTAAACGTATCTACAGAAGGACACAGTCTAATTTATTTTTTTTGTGCTGAGAATGTTTTGGGGAACCTTCTTTTCTTTTATTGCTTAAATGGGTCGACGAGCTCACAGCCTACAGCCCACCTGGTGTTAAGTGGTTACTTGACCCCATAGACATCTAAAACGTAAATGCGCCACCTACCTTGAAATATAAGTTCTAAGGTCTCAGTATAGTTGCAACGGCTGCCCCACCCTTCAAAGCGAAACACATTACTGCTTCACGGCAAAAATACGCAAGGTGGTGGTACCTACCCGCGCGGTCTCAAAAGAGGTCCTACCATCAGTAATTACGCAATTTATAATTTTGCGGGTTTGATTTTTATTACACGATGTTATTCCTTTACCGTGGAAGTCAATTGTGAACATTTGTTGAGTACGTATTTCATTATAAAAATTGGTACACGCCTGGGATTCGAACAACGGTGCATCGCTCAACACGAATGCACCGGACGTCTTATCCTATAAGCCACGACGACTTCAGATATGTAGGCTACGAACCTGGATATTTATGCTACGAATCTATCATGAGTTGCAGCTTTAAAGGGAAAGCTGTACGACATTACAACGTTTTTTATTAGCGAACTTTTTTTATTAATCATGTCAAAAGAACATATTTCGGAATTATTATTTTTCGGAGCTGAAGTATCAAATTCTAGTCGAACGTTGAGCCAAATCATCAATAAATATAGAATCCATTTTATTTGAGTTTCGTTCGATTTGCTCCGGCTCTCGAAAACCTCACTATAAACTTTTTGATTGATTCTGTTCGGGAAATTACGGTTTTTAGATAACGAGTGTTTGCGGAGTCGAAATAAGTCAGTTTGAAAAAAACGTGTGGCACTCGGGGACTGCCGCGGTAAAGCTATTGTATAGCATTTTTTTATCAACTGATGCAATTATAGTTAGACGATATTAATTTAATATTAAAACAATAATAAAATGAGACCACGCTATATTTATAAACATTAACAAAAGCAAAACATTAATTGTCCCCTTCACACACATAGGCTAGGCCGCGCGAGAGAGAGATGGGCAGAATTTTCATGATGCGCATGCAGTGCGACGTCAAGCCGCGCGCTTATTCACAAACACTGCACAAACACAACGTGTGAATGTGTAGAACGCGAGCTACATGGTAGGTGGAGTGGGGTGTGTTAGGTTTTATTTTCGTTACGGAATTTCTTGATTGGGTCGCCGCGCTCAAAACCCGCGATAAAAGCTATGCAACAGCTTAAAAATATATATTATATGAATCTTACTGTTGATCACATTGTTAACTGGCGCGGGTAGGTAACAAATCTCTGCCTATTTTTGTGGCGAAACCATTACGCGCCTCGCTGTAAGGAGAGACATATTATTAAATATATATGAATACATGATAACAATAGCATACTAAAATGATTTATATTTAGAAAGTTCATATAGTGACATCAGCTATTGTACACGCTAGACACCATTAGTGGAGCTTTATATGCGACAGAGAATACCTTCTGAGAAGCAAACAAGTATATTCCACCTACGATTCCGTCCAAATGAGAGAATTTGAAAGCAAATTGAAACTTCTATCGCGCTCTCGACTACGGTACATCGAAGCGTTTATAATTTGACAAGGGTCACCTGATATCGTGTTTCCCCTAATCTCCTTATACGAGGGGGGGTCCCTCGCCACACACTCAAATTAAATTTTAGACGTGTGACGTCATAACGCGGCAGATTAATTTATCATTTGCAAAGCGTAATCACACAGCATAACGCGTTCCTTATTACATCGAGAGGCAGGTTCGGAAAATGATTTATTTCCGGGAAATTTATTGGAAAATGTATATTCCCTTCTAGATTGATTTTTCTGGTATTCTGCAATATCTATACCAGGATATAATCAGCTGTGAATAGCATCAAAACATATTAAATTCAGAGAATGATTAGCACTTTTCAAGTGTCTTAGATAAAACGACAACAATTTCAAAATGCTATCGAACAACTTCATCATGAAAATCCGAGCATAATTTATAAAACAGAAAACAAAATAACTACAACAAATAATTAAAAACGTGCTCTAAACTTAAAAAAGTAGTTCTAGGTAGAGCCACACGGCATGTTTATTTTAAAGCCGCATCACCACGGGACGGACTTTATTAAGGCAGAAATGCATTTAAAATTGTTGCCATACTGCAGCAATTTAACGGTTGCCGCTCTTCGTATTATTTTATAAAGTTTAAAACTCTACATTGTTGGGTTTATCATTTATTAAGTCCCTTTGGACCGAGTGAGAATATTGCATTGTCTTTTTTAGCATTTGCCTACACTATCCACTGCGTAGACTTGGTCCTCCAAATTTTTTTTATTGGAACGAAGTTCCTTTTGGGAAGATGCGGACGGGTACCCTAACCGAGGAAAAACGTCCGTAACGTAAGATTTTTATTAGTAATGCACACAGTGTACGACTTAACTTTGTAATAACGTACAAATTAGTAATGCACACAGTGTACGACTTAACTTTATAATAACGTACAAAAATAACATATTTTTTTATCATTCATTGACCACGATCTCAGAGCGTTCGTTTGCGCAATACACTAACTCTTATGCAAACAACCGTGAATGAAGTGTACCACAATAAGTTCGCACGCTACCGAATGACCGTGGGTTGTTGCGAAACCTCCAGTTTTATTTTCTTTATATCTCGAATGGAACTTAAAATTAATATTTTTATAATAAGGAATTTCGTTCCTATCCTGTGTCCCACGACATCACACATCTTTTTTTTTTATTCCCCTTGTAGGCAGATCAGCATACCACCTGATAGTGAATGGTAACCGTCGCTCATGTACTTCAACAACGCCAGGAGCAGAGCCAAGCCAATGCCACTAAAAGCCACTAGTTCTTTCTAATCTGATTCCTGCCAATCCACTTTCACAATCTATCGCTCCGTCTATCCGGAGGACGATCCACACTGTCAAAGTTCAAGTCGAGCAACTGATGGCTTCCAAAAAAATCATCAGAAGTATAAAACGTATTTAGTGTGTGCGGCAAGTAGAATACGAACAGTGACCGGGGATAATCGATGACACTTTCTTGGTGCTTTATCAAACCTAAAATACATTTTTTGTTCCCTCTCGCTTTGTATTAGTATCTTTTTTTTATATATCTTACTAACGGACCCAGCGAACTTTGTTCCGCCACACAGATTGTTTTAAACACGTCAACTTCAAAATTCTACTATAATTAACCATAGACTACATTACGTTTAGCTCTCAGTTGCGTTTTGTTATTCCATATCTGTTGCGTTTTGTTATACCACGTTTTATATCACGTCCCACGGGAACGTGATAAAAAGTATCCTATGTCCTTCTCCTGGTTCTAAGCTACCTCCTCAACAATTTTCAGCCGAATCAGTTCAGCCATTCTTGAGTTATAAATAGTGTAACTAACACGACTTTCTTTTATATATATATATAACTAGTCAGGTCATAAGTATTGTCACACAGTAAAAACTTTTCTTTTAGAATGCTGGCCACAAAAAAGTTTATTGAATTCGAATTTTGAATTGTTCATGAAAATAAAAATGTATACTTTTAGAATTTTACTCATTTTTAAATATGGAGTGGACGTTTAAAGAAGACCGTGTTGCAGTTATTGTGTTGCATCGTTGCGGTTACGCGCCAATTCAAATTTTTAACATACTGAAAAATTTGAATATAACCAAAAGATTCGTTTATCGTACCATCAAACGATACAATGAAGACTCTAGTGTAGATGACAGGTCAAGAAGTGGTCGCCCTCGGTCTGTTAGGACTCCAGCAGTGATAAAAGCTGTGAAGGCGCGAATTCAAAGAAATCCCAAACGTAAGCAGAAACTGTTGGCCCTTCAGATGGGGTTAAGCAGAACCACGGTGAAAAGGGTGTTAAATGAAGACTTAGGGCTTCGGGCATATCGAAGAAAAACAGGACATCGTTTGAATGCTCGTCTAATGGACCTGAGACTGAAGAGATGCCGCGCTTTGTTGAAGCGGTACGCGGGAAAAAAATATCGGGAAATTCTTTTTTCGGATGAAAAAATTTTTACCGTAGAAGAGAGCTACAACAAACAAAATGATAAGGTGTACGCACACAGTAGTGAAGAAGCGAGCAACCGTATTCCGCGTGTCCAACGAGGTCATTTTCCATCCTCGCTCATGGTATAGTTGGGAGTTTCTTATTGGGGCTTAACAGAGGTACATTTTTGTGAGAAAGGTGTAAAAACGAATGCAGTTGTGTATCAAAATACAGTCCTGACGAACCTTGTGGAACCTGTTTCTCATACCATGTTCAATAACAGGCACTGGGTATTCCAACAAGATTCGGCGCCAGCTCATAGAGCGAAGAGCACACAAGACTGGCTGGCGGCGCGTGAAATCGACTTCATCCGGCACGAAGACTGGCCCTCCTCCAGTCCAGATTTGAATCCGTTAGATTACAATATATGGCAACACTTGGAGGAAAAGGCGTGCTCAAAGCCTCATCCCAATTTGGAGTCACTCAAGACATCCTTGATTAAGGCAGCCGCCGATATTGACATGAACCTCGTTCGTGCTGCGATAGATGACTGGCCGCGCAGATTGAAGGCCTGTATTCAAAATCACGGAGGTCATTTTGAATAAACTTTAGTGTCATAAGAATCTATATTTTGTTAAGTTCATTTTGGTATATGAATGGTTACATAATGAATAAACTTGTTTCAATTATTTTACATTAAACATGTGACAGAATTTATGACCTGACTAGGTATATATATAGATGGGAGCAGTTGGAGAATTTCGAGTATGGCTGTGCTGCTAATTATGAAATAGCATAAGCATAGCAATTTGAATGGCGATGACAATCCATCATTGCATTTTTTTTATTGCTTAGATGTGTGGACGAGCTCACAGCCCACCTGGTGTTAAGTGGTTACTGGAGCCCATAGACATCTACAACGTAAATGCGCCACACACCTTGAGATATAGTTCTAAGGTCTCAGTATAGTCCGCATCCGAAATATCGCCTTTCCTATACGAGCTTTATTTGTAAGTATGTGATTGTAATATGGTTTGTAAGCTGAGAGCACAAATTAATGTCTTTTTTTTTTAATTGAAATTAATAATTTTATGAAACACGAAAGTGATGCAATTTATTTATTAAAATATTCTTATGCTAAAAAAAAGTCATAAGGCTACTGTTTTAAAATTTCGTACTAAGAAAGCTATGTAATTCATAAGCTTAATTCATTTTCGCTGTGTAATTGCTGTAGATTCACGCGAAAGCTCCTCAATTAGCTTAAATGTTTAACTGTGTACGTTTCATAGAACGTCAAATTAAAATCAATTCAAGTTAAATATAACGTTTACACGGACCATTGAGCTTAAAGGTTCGTGATGGAAAATCACAACGAACTTTCTAGAAATAAGCTCCAATTAACCGTGAACGTTTTCAGTAAATCTTTCATTTACACATTCCCTTTGAGTTTTTTTTATAACATTTAGTTAATAGCGCGGTCGTTAATGGAAATGAAGGTGTTTCATTAGACCTGGATAGTTCAAGATTTTTTTAATCGTCATCTCGGGTATTTAAACATTAATTTTTTGGCTGTGATTGGGAAAATCGATGGGGTTCATGTGAACTTGTTGAAGTGTCAAAAAGGAGCACACCCCGCCTAGATACTTACGAACGCAATTGAGACCCACATAACAATGTTTCAATGTCGACATTACACATTCAACACTCGTGCTGTTTTAAAGTATTACGATCACGTATTTTGCGATAAATTGTGGCACATCTCGGCATCGGTGCCCCTGTTCAATTTCATTCGGGATTTGGATTCGTTTTAGCGTTTATTTATTTCAAATAGCCAATGATATTAAATCGCTGTGAATGTAACCAGTGAAAAACAATAATGACCAGACGGCAACGCCTCAGAAACTTAATGTGAATGCTAGTAACGGTAGGCAGCGGCTTGGCTCTGCCCCTGGCATTGCTGAAGTCCATGGGCGACGGTAACCACTCACCATCAGGTGGACCGTATGCTCGTCTGCCTACAAGGGCAATAAAAAAAAAGTTTGGAAACTCTTAAAGTCTGTTTTACGCTTAAAGGCCTAATGGATAAGACGTCCGGTGCATTCGTGTTGAGCGATACACCGGTGTTCGAATCTCAAGCGGGTGCCAATTTTTCTAATGAAATACGTACTCAACAGATGTTCAGGATTGACTACCACGGTGAAGGAATAACATCGTGTAATAAAAATTAAACTCGCAAAATTATAATTTGCGTAATTACTGATGGTGGGACCTCTTGTGAGTCCGCACGGGTAGGTACCACCGCCCCGCCCATTTCTGCCATGAAGCAGTAATGCGTTTCGGTTTGAAGGGTGGGGCAGCCGTTGTACCTATACTGAGACCTAAGAACTTATATCTCAAGGTGGGAATGCATCTACGTTGTAGATGTCTATGGACTCCAGTAACCACTTAAATCAAGGTGAGCTGTAAGCTCGTCTACAGCAATTAAGACTAAAATGCAACTAAATTTGCTTAAAGTTCCCAATTTAAACAACAAAACTATCGGACATAAATTATAAATTCGTATTTTAAGATTACAATTGTTCTTAAAACTTTAAGCGCCCAAAGAATTTCTCCTCGAAATCTCAATTGAGCTTTTCGTTAGATTCAAAACTTACTTAAGTCGCCTTCTAATTTTAGACTTGACTGAATTTAAATTTTGTCAATTTTCCTCCCGCTAAATTTCAGGAAAAGGTATTTCGATGTTTGAGTGGTATTGTTATTACTTTCATAAATTGTCTTACGATCTACCAAACGTTGAGCTACCTACCTACCTCATAAAGTGTAGCTACGGTACAAAAACCTCATATTTATTGTGAAAACTATGTAAATTGTAATGTAGTTTTTATAGAGTTTAATTTACAACTATTAGCTTGCCGTATTATATTATTTGGTATTCTTTATTTATTTGAAATAGCTAATGACATTAAATCAATGGAATGTAACCGGTGAAAAGAAATAATGATCAGACGACAACACATCAGAAGCTAAATGTACATATATGGCACTTTTTTTACTCTTGTAGGCAGACGAGCATACGACCCTGATGGCGAGTAGTTACCGTCGCCCATGGGCTTCAGCAATACCAGGAGCAGAGTCAAGCCGCTGCCTACCTAAGCTATTTTGAAACCTCATAAAGTTTGTGTTCATAGATTTGTAATACGTAACTAATCATTAGTAGGTCAACTTCACATTCCGATTTAGGGCTAGGTTAGTCAGGTTAAAGTTTTGAATCTTCAACAATTTAAGAAACGACCTCACGACAAATTAGTGAGGTAGAACCGGAAGCTCGCGAACAACGGGGCATGTTTCGTGAAAATTTCCTTGCAACGGAAGTAATTTTCTCAACCCACGTAATCTGGAACGTGAAAACTAGGGGGAAAACTCGTACGAAAAAATGAAAACCACGTAAATTTATTTTTGCTTTCCCCGAAAATATCTATATCGGTTTTTCTCCCGACAAATCCCAGAGTTGAATCGTTCTATAGACATTTTCACCGTCATAAAAGTGTCGACAGCCAATAGTGTAACTAGTTTAGGGAATGCGATACGATATTTTTATAATGGTAGGATCATAATATCGTAACTATAATTAAAATTGAGTAAAAAAATCCAACTGCTTTGTAGAATTGAAGCGCCAAGATATTACAATGTTAATAACATGTTTATGTTAGGCATCGGCTTGGCTCTAACCCTGGCATTGCTGATGTCCATGAGCGACGGTGACTACTTACCATCAGGTAAGCCGTATGCTCGTCTGCCTACAAAGGCAATAAAAAAAAATCTCATAAAATTCTCGAATTGAATTGCAATTAATTGGCATTGAAATTACAGATATTTAATCGTTTATTTTGGGACCGCATTACGTATTCTTGTCAGACTAGAATGGAATTAAAAAGAAACTAAAATTTTCATTATAAAGTGATTTGCGGTAAAAATAAATCGTGCTTCGAAATTTTTACTAACCAATTCTTTTTCGTGATCGTAAATGACGAAAAAACTGAAAATTCTAGTAAAAATGAACCGTTCAGTTATTCTGAGAACACGATAATTTAAAATATAAACTAATAAAATAAACAACAGTTTTATTAGTACTATTTTAATGAATCAGTACAGTTTCAGAAACGGCTGTCTGGTGTAGTGGTAAGTGACATGGTCACTACACAAGGAGGTTGCGGGTTCGAATCCCGCCAAGGGAAGATATTTGTATATAAAAAAAAGGATTTTCCAAAAAAAAAAGGGTTATGGATGTATATTAAATATATGTATGTGTATAATAAAAATCTTACATGTATTTCCGTTATCTGGTACCTGTAACACAAGTTCTTTACGAACTTAGCACGGGACCAGTTAACGTGGCGTTATTGTTAGTAAATATTTATTTATTTATTATTTTGCTTAGCCGAAATCGCATCGCTTCGTATAAACGTACTTATGAACTCACGTTACATGTGAATTCGTGATGCCAATAGTCTTTTGTAGTTTCCGCGTTGTGTTTATCATGAATTTTGTGATTTCTCTAGAAACAATTCGAAGCTGGGGAAAATCGAATACCTTAAGAATTTTTTATAAAATGTTTATTTTTTTATAAGAACATTTAAGAAATACCAAATTTTAAACTTTGAAAAACACTTTACTAGTGTATTTTTTTGTGAGACTCTAAGCTTTCCTAAGCTTAAACGGTTATCGTAGGTAGGTAGGTTTTTTACTGGTGGTAGGACCTCTTGTGAGTCCGCACGAGTAGGTACCACCGCCCCACCTATTTCTGCCGTGAAGCAGTAATGCGTTTCGGTTTGAAGGGTGGGGCAGCCGTTATAACTATACTTGAGACCTTAGAACTTATATCTCAAGGTGGGTGGCGCATTTACGTTGTAGATGTCTATGGGCTCCAGTAACCACTTAACACCACGTGGGCTGTGAGCTCGTCCACACATCTCAGCAATAAAAAAAAAACATTAAAATGTGAATATTGACCGACCTTGAACTCTGAGGACGAACGTCTTAGTTTGAAAGCGCCTTTCATAAGTTTAAATCGAAATGCATGACTATTTTGCTTCAGAAATAAGCACAATGGTGAATTTACACATACGGACTCATAGCTGCATATTTATAAATTGCTGGATACAACGTGTCATCGTTGTGACATCGTATCTTTCGATATGATAATGGCACTTTGTTCTTTAGACAATGAACACTTGATATGTTTGCATCAGCGCCTTGGCTATGCTCTTCGCATTCTTGATGTCCAAGTATGCTGTACCGTCTACAACAGAAGATAACAGCATTTGTTTTTACTGCTTCAAAGGAACAAGCTGGCTCGACATGGTGTTAGGACCTCTTGTGAGTCCGGACGGGTAGGTACCACTGCCTTGCCTATTTCTGCCGCGAAGCAGTAATGTGTTTCGGTTTGAAGGGTGAGGCAGCCGTTGTAACTATACTTGAGACCTTAGAACTCATATCTCGAGGTGGGTGGCGCATTTACGTTGTAGATGTCTATGAGCTCCAGTAACCACTTAACACCTTTGGAACCTCTGGGTCTGCGGAGGGACTTCGGTTCTCTCTGCATTTTATACCGTATGTTCCATGGGGAGTGCTCTGAGGAATTGTTCGAGATGATATCGGCATCTCGTTTTTACCATCGCACCGCCCGCCATCGGAGTAGAGTTCATCCGTACTACCTGGAGCCACTGCGGTCATCCACAGTGCGTTTCCAGAGATCTTTTTTGCCACGTACCATCCGGCTATGGAATGAGCTCCCCTCCACGGTGTTTCTCGAGCACTATGACATGTCCTTCTTCAAACGAGGCTTGTGGAGGGTATTAAGCGGTAGGCAGCGGCTTGGCTCTGCCCCTGACATTGCTGAAGTCCATGGGCAACGGTAACCACTCACCATCAGGTGGGCCGTATGCTCGTCTGCCTACAAGGGCAATAAAAAAAAATAAAAAAAAAACATCAGGTGGGCTGTGAGCTTGTCCGTCCATCTAAGCAATAAATAAAAAATAAAAAATTTACAATTCGATGCTCACCATGTAAAATCGTGTTTTCTCTGCTGCCCTATTTCATTGATCACGAAACCGTTCAAGCAACAACAGCTGATGTTTCTTCATTAAAAAGAAAAGGAAAATTTATTAAAACCCTTAAATAAAAATTGTTATCGAAAAACAAACTGCGCGGAGATAAGAACCGGCGACAGTAACAAGTGGCCTTAATTTAACTTTTCGAAATCTTTACTGGCTCCCGACGGTCTGGACTGAATTCCGATGAGGACCTTATCTGCAACAGGCTCGGGAGCTCGCTTACGTTGAGCAGAGTAAAATACATTGAACAAGACGGTAGTTTTTGGAACGAAGTTCCTTATGAGACGATGCGGAGGGGTACCCTAACCGAGAAAAAACGTCCGTAACGTAAGATTTTTATTAGTAATGCCCACAGTGTACGACTTAACTTTGTAATAACGAACAAATTAGTAATGCACACAGTGTATGACTTAACGCATCGGACAAACGCATCAATCCTGGAAGAACTAGGCGTCTCCTTAAGACTCTCCACCATTAGCCAAGTGCTCAGTAAAGGTCACGACCCTCAGAACTGAGGAATACGATGCACGGAGGGAAAGTATGAGACAATATGCAATACAATTGAGATCTCAACCTCACGTTTCGAAGTGTGTCTGATATCCCACTAATGAATCTTCCTAAGATATTTTTCATTAAAACATGCATCGCGTGCATTAAGTTAATGGCTGGAGGAAGTTATCGATATTTTCAGTATTCTGGCATTTCAATAGCATGAGCGCCAACGGCTACTAGTTGTAATATATAGCAGACTTAGTCAGATTGTTGCTTAAAACTTTATACATATTCTCTTTTCACTGTCATTCACTCACACTACCATAAATCTTGTCGATACATGTATCACCAGCGGTAACCAAATGAGAATACTGAACGATGAAGTCAACCTAAAGACAGGTAATCAGAAGAAAGAAGGAGGTGCAGAGGTTTAAATTTTGACATTCCTCTTCGTAAAGTGGGAGGCATAACACTGAAAAGGCGTTTAACCCGAAGTTGAAAACGGTCCTGAAAAACTGAACTACCATGCGCACACCATTTATCAATATATCAGAATAAGATCCACGGCTAAAACGGCCATTATTTATTACAAGAGTATATATGTGTACGTGTCTGTGTGAAATACATACATGGTAGTGTGTGTAATGCTTTTTTTAATGATTTAAAGTATTTTTATGTATAATTAAAAAAAAATTAGCATTCTGCACTCCTTCCCTATATTCTCTATAAGCGTGGGAAATTTTATACTCCTACGTCCGCGCAATTTTCGTAAAAAGGGGTACAAAGATTTTGCTTCACGTATTAATTTATAGATTCCCATTTTATAGACTACGGGGCCTAAGACACTGTCAGTTATGTGTGCCTTTTTACACAAACGAAAAATATCAAAAATTTTCGAAAGTACGTGAGACGATCGTTAGCACAATATAGTCTAGTCAACAAGTTCAAAAACGTGTTAAATAGACATAAAGCTCCTAAAAATATGTACGATAGCTCATTGGATGCGGAATGATGTCTACAAAAATGTTTTTTAAGGGCTTATTAGCACATAAAAAATTGCGATTGTTATAAACAAAATAAGATTTAAAAAAAAAGGAATTTGATTTTTCCTTAATAATTTCTAAAATAATGATATTTAAGGAATTTTGAAAAAAGATCCTGAAAGAGGAGGAAATTTCCAATAAAAAAGTCCCAACTCCCGGAATTCTATCTCTATTATTTATAAAAAAAAAAAAACGCTGAAAATAGCGCTCCGCGAGGTCGCTACGGCATAGGCGCGCAGTCTAAAAAGCCGGTATATCACCTAAAATAATTTTTTTATAGTATTAAATAACAATTTAAAAATTTGAATAATTTATGGTGTAATCTAAACACTTGAAGGAAAAAAACCTCGGTGAAAAAAAAATTTTACATCGATTTTTCAAAAATTTACACCATTGTTAATTAACTAACTTTTTTCCAATCTCTGTTTTTATAAATTACGGTATAAAAGTTACAATAATTCATCTATAAATTTTTCCCTTCGTGGAGCTCTTATCATTTAAGTACTTAATAAAGTTAAGCAAAAAAAAGTTTTTAATCTTTATTATTTTGATCATTATAATTTTTTTTAATTAACAAAAACTTTAATTTCTAAAAAATGTTATGAAAAAATTATTTTTTTCGTAATATCTTAATATTGCTGTTTTTGCATCTACCATAGGTTTTAATTAACATTTAAAAAAAAATTTTTACGCTATTTGTTAAGAAATTGTTTATAAATAAATAGACTATTTTGGGATTTAAAAAAAAAAAATTTCTATATTTTGTTATGTATGGTTGTTTTTATAATTTTTTGAAGTTTTCGAAAAAAAATATAACGATTAATATTAATTTTTTATAACAAATTGTTAAGTTAATAAACAATGAAATAAAAAAAATTATAATTATCAAAATAATAAAGATTAAAAAAATTTTTTTGCTTAACTTTATTAAGTACTTAAATGATAAGAGCTCCACGAAGGGAAAAATTTATAGATGAATTATTGTAACTTTTATACCGTAATTTATAAAAACAGAGATTGGAAAAAAGTTAGTTAATTAACAATGGAGTAAATTTTTGAAAAATTGATGTAAAAATTTTTTTTCACCGAGGTTTTTTTCCTTCAAGTGTTTAGATTACACCATAAATTATTAAAATTTTTAAATTGTTATTTAATACTATAAAAAAATTATTTTAGGCGATATACCGGCTTTTTAGACTGCGCGCCTATGGGGTAGCGACCGCGCGGAGCGCTATTTTCAGCGTTATTTTTTTTTTATAAATAATAGAGATAGAATTCCGGGAGTTGGGACTTTTTTATTGGAAATTTCCTCCTCTTTCAGGATCTTTTTTCAAAATTCCTTAAATATCATTATTTTAGAAATTATTAAGGAAAAACCAAATTCCTTTTTTTTTAAATCTTATTTTGTTTATAACAATCGCAATTTTTTATGTGCTAATAAGCCCTTAAAAAACATTTTTGTAGACATCATTCCGCATCCAATGAGCTATCGTACATATTTTTAGGAGCTTTATGTCTATTTAACACGTTTTTGAACTTGTTGACTAGACTAATATTCAAATATCAAAGAATAACCTTAGTCGTCTGTGACTACAAAAAAGTAAAAGTATTCGAGTTGATTGATTCGGTGGTGCTGTATTTAGCGCGCCTGACCGTTGTGCCGAGGTTCGTAGGTTCGATTCCCACATTGGGCAAACGTTCGTATGATGAACAGGCTAGTTTGCTCTTTTCTAGGTGTTTATCTATATTGACTATATCTTATACCTTTAAACGAGCAATTCTTGTATATATATAATCTGAAACTCGGAAAAGGCTCCAACGATTTTCATAAAATTTAGTATACAGGTGATTTCAGGGGCGATAAATCGATCTAGCTACCGGATGACCGTGCAAAATTTGTTGCCAGTTATTTCTTCGAAAAGACGAAAATAACCAAGCAAAAATAATAAACGTATTGATAATGAACAGCCCAAAATATGATATTAAAGCGCTCATTAACGATTTCCTGTCCCATAGGACTTGATGGACTGTCCATAGTAACGTGATCACGCCCTATTTGGTTACTGGAACCCATAGACATCGTAATGTGAAATCCACCTTGAAACATGAAATCCCAATTCATTTTCTAACGCCTGTCCCCTTCAGACCGCAACGAATAACTATTTCGCGGCATAAATGAGCCTAATGATAAGACCAACTATGGACTATTACGAAAATTTTACGAGTTAATTTTTATAGAGGCAACATGCTATTTATTCATAGTAGTCGGGTAGTCAGGGCATTCGTGAGCACATGTATTTCAATATAAAAATTGATACTTGTCGGTTCTTGAGAACGGGAATAGTCGCGTTGCTATATACGAATACATCCAGTGTCTTATACCTTTTTTTTATTGCTTAGATGGGTGGACGAGCTCACGGCTCATCTAGAGTTAATCACCACCACGTAAATGCCGCCACCTACCTGAAATACACAAATATATGAGTTCTAAGGTCTCAATTTTAACAGTACAACGGCTGCCCCGCCATTCAAACCGAAACGAATTACTGCTTCGCGGTAGAAATAGGCAGGGTGGTGTTACCTACGCGTGCGGACTCATAAGATGTCCTACCTCCAGTCCTTAAGCCATGTCGATTTCAGATGTACCAGTGTTCTGAACAATTGAAAAAAGATGACTCAATTAAATAAGGTTATTCTAAATTTTAAGCTATGTGTATAGCCCATAGATATGCTAAAGCATATATAGATATATGTAAAACAAGCATTAAATTACGTCGAAAAATACCAAGCCCATAACAACATGGCGACACGCAAGCAAAACCGAAGATGAAAAATTTCACAATTTTCTCTTAAGAAGCATTCCTTTGAAGTATGCTATCAAAGAAGCGAATCTTGGACTTCGGCCAACAAAATGCGATTAGTGTGTACCAGCCGGCCCGAGGGAGATCAATTCGAAATACCTGATTTACGGGATTATATATTTTATGTTGTTTAGTAAATTGTTTTTACTGGTCATTTAGTTTCCAGGCTTTAGCAGGCAAGGCCGTATACTCTAGTACCTCCGCAGACCCAGAGGTTCCAAACGATCCGTGAGAATGGGATTATCGACAATCCGAACCGCTCTCTTCTGTATGGAGTCAAATGGAAGTAGCTGGTATTTGGGAGCCCCAGCCCAGAGGTGGGAGCAGTACTCCACGCGAGGCCGGACCTGTGCTTTGTATAGCAAAAGGCTTTGTCCAGGCGTGAAGTACCGCTTCGCTCTGTTGAGGATTCCCAGCATTTTTGATGCCAACTCGGCCTTGCTATAATCAGCAGCAATTTAGTAGCTTCCGAATAAGTATTAAGACATATTTTATCTTTGCCTAATCACATCAAACACTCCAGTTAAAGTTTAGAGAAAATACGGTCTGTGTTTTGCTCATTGAGCCCGTGGCCTGTCCGGATAACTACATATTATCGAACCATACAAGTTATATTAATTGCACACTTCAGATTTTTATTTATATAATTTAACTGCTGAAACAAAGGGAAATATAGTAAGCAGTACAAAATTGATGAATGTTTGCCTTATTCTCCCGTTTTCAGAAATATAGCGAACACAATATTTTTGTTTAAATGAAACCACCACGGTCGTCACGGACGATGATTTCATGTATTTATATTTATAATAAAATAAACCACAAATACGGTCTTGTTTTCGCGGAGAAAACAGAGATTTTTACAGAAGTATTCAGGCTTAGCTAAGATTGTATGTTTTGTTTTTTATTCGTGGAATCTTTGAGAGGATGCAGGATTTTTTTTGTTTTTTTGTTGTCGACCGGTGAACAAATTCACGACCTAACTTGTGTTAAGTGGTTACCTGAGCACATAGATGTCGCATCGTGAATATCCATCGTGGAACATGAGATATAAGTCTAAATTTTCTAGTACAACGGCTGCCCTATCCTTTAAACCGAAATGCATTACTGTTTCATAGCAGAAATAGACAGGGTGTTGGTACCTAGCCGTGCGGGTTCAAACGAATACCCTGCCACTAAAGTACTTCAAAAGAATTCATTTTTTTCCCTGTCTCCTGTGGCTACCTAATTGCTACCATGTGGAATGGTGGTAAAGCAGAATATTACTCCATGCGGCTGGATACTAATGGTATTGTCTTTTAGTTCGCTATATAACAGTCATTCCAATACTACAGAGACTAATATATCAAGAAAGGCCACGAAATAATGTTATAGATACCGGTTATCGCTTAACATCGGGTAGGACAAGACCCCGAAGAATTTACGCTAATAATTAAACAAAGTAACAACAACAATTGTCGTCAGCCAAAGTTCTGCCTCTTACTCTAAGCACAAGACAAAACAAAATTCCCTAATAGACAACTAAGCAACTAACATCACTAATACTTTCCGAGAAGAACGATAAATTATTTTTATACGAGCTTTATGTAAAAACACGATAATAAAAACCTTACCCAACCGGGATGAAGGCATCCTCGTGTCACAAGCGAAATTGAGTTTTATTGTAACGGCTTAAGAGCCATGCAATCAAGGCTGAATCCGGGCGGGCGTTACGTCTTGCAATATTTATGAATACGTATTAGGTATGTGAGAATTGTGGAATCTAAAAGGATTGGGTGCGGGTCTTTTTTAGTGTAAAAGAAAAACTGAAATCGGATCTTTGTTAAAGATATTTCGAAGTCGTCGTGGCTTAAAGGACAAGACGTCCGGTGCATTCGTATCTTGCGATGCATCGGTGTTCGAATCCCGCAGGCTGGTACCAATTTTTCTAATGAAATACGTACTTAACAAATGTTCACGATTGACTTCCACAGTGAAGGAATAACATCGTGTAATAAAAATAGAAAACCCGCAAAATTATAATTTGCGTAATTATTGGTGGTAGGACCTCATGTGAGTCCGCATGGGTAGGTACCACCACCCTGCCTATTTCTGCCGTGAAGCAGTAATGCGTTTCGGTCTGTAAGGTGGGGCAGCCGTTGTAACTATACTGAGATCTTAGAACTCATATCTCAAGGTGGGTGGTGGCTATCTGGAACAGCTGCGTTCATCGACAGTGCGTTTCCAGAGGTCTTTTTTGCCACGTACCATCCGGCTATGAAATGAGCTCCCTTCCACGGTATTTCCCGAGCGTTATGACATGTCCTTCTTTAAAATAGGCTTGTGGAGTGTATTAAGCGGTAGGTTGCGGCTTGGCTCTGCCCCTGGTATTGCTGAAGTCCATGGGCGACGATAACCACTTACCATCAGGTGGGCCGCATGCTCGTCTGCCTATAAGTGCAATAAAAAAAAAGCCTTCTGTTGATTCAAATTTAACATACCTACCTCCCAGCGTGTGGAATTCGGGATATTTGCTCATGCCAAAACTACGTAAGGATTCTTGTGAAACATAATAATAACGAAAAATTATCAGAATCGCTTAATCGTATCTTTCGGTGTAAAGTCAATATATTTGATAGATGATGCTGTTTTCTTAACACTAATTACATTACTAAAGGAACGTACCCATACTACGTGACCCGTATATAGGGGGGGAGCGGATTCTTTAAAATACTACGGTCAGTCACAGGAGCGGGGGGGTGGCTCAGGTTTTTGTCACGTATTCGATTTTAGTGAGAGAAATCTCGTATTTTTTCGACCTATATTCGAATATAGTGCGCGGTGTTTAGCGCTTTGTAAACTCACACTACATAATTCACTAGTAATTTAAGTGTGCATGCAGTCTTATGCAATAAAGACGAGTATGAACCAATTTTTTTTTTCAATTTTTGTCTGTGAAATGTTTAAAAATCATAATTATAATTTCTACGTGAAAACTAAAGGGGGAGAGGGAGGTCTCGGCATATACTATGAGTGATCACCGAGGGGAGGGAGAGGTCGAAAAAACTAAAAAAAAGGGCACGTAGTATGGGTATGTTCCCTAATTATTAAGACTAATTACAAAATTCTACGCTTTTAACTACTGCTAATATGCCTTTATTATGCAACTAGCGACGTGCCCTCGCTTCGCTTTGGAAACATTAAAACACACATGAAACCAAAAAATAAAATAATAAAAAATTAAAAAAAGTAGCCTATGTTCATCAGGGACAATGTCGGCTTCTAATGGAAAAAGAATTTTTCAAATCGGTCCAGTAGTTTCGGAGCCTATTCGAAACAAACAAACAAACAAATCTTTCCTCTTTATAATATTAGTATAGATATGTTAACTACACAATGACATATAGAACTAAACACAGCACATAAACCAATGTAGCTCTAGATTCTTATAGAAGTGACAAGAAACCAGCATAAATTATGCAATCTTCAATTATAACATAATGTTTTGTATATGTCAATACGCTATCATCAAAATAAATTTAATATTGAAACTCTTGTGTACAATAAAAGTTAGATATGTCGGCGCGTGGCGGGGATGGCCAAGCGGTAGTTTCCGTCATCACTCGTATTTGGTTGAACTCAGTTTATAAAAAGTCAATAAAACCTTTTGAATAATAATTATTGAAACTCAACAAACACAACTTTCACAATGACAGGGTAAACCGACAGTTTCGTTCCACATACCGACAGACCGACTGACTGACTGACTGCCAGAGACTCACTGACTGAGACGGACGGACCGTCCGATACGGACTGTCTGACACGGAATACCACGACTCTTTTTTTTTTTTTTTTTCCTACCTAAGCTGATAGCCCTAGCGGCTATGTCAGCGTAACCCTAACTTTAGTAGGTGAGCTCACGGGGCTCAAACCTGACGATGTTGCTAACACGAACCCTAGCAAGAGACGTGCTTCGCAGAATCTACCACCGGATCGGAAACGCGACCCACTGAGAAGATCCGGCGAGAAACTCAGTGGGCTGTGTCTGAGAGTTAATTTACTCGTCGAGCCCTTCGTCGCAAGCGACGGGTTCGACGAGAACGGTGACCGGTGCTTGAAGTGCCTAAAAGCACCGTTAGTGGATCGGGAGGATCCGAGATGACGTGTTTTGGGCGACGTCGACTGCTTTCCATTCTGTCCGCAGGATCGGGAATGTAGTTACCGGCGGCCACGATGAGAGGGTTCTCGTGTCGTGCCGCTTTATCGAAGTGGCGCATGGACGCCGACTGCAGATACTTACTGATGGACTCTAAGTCCAGGTCGTCATGGAGGTCGACGTTCCTGACGAACCACGGGGCTCCGACGGCTATCCTGCAAAAACGGGATTGAATGACTTGGAATGATTTTAAGTGTATGCGGGCCGCGTGAGCGAACACTACACTTGCATAGGTCATGACGGGGCGTATGCAAGTTTTGTAGAGTGTCACCTTATTTCTAAGGGACATTTTACTTCGCCTACATATCATCGGGTAGAGACGTCCTAGAATGAAGGCGGCACGGTCGCGTACCGTCTTGATGTGAGGGCGGAATGTCATCCTACTGTCGAGGGTGACGCCTAAATATTTGACCTTCGGGGCCCACGGTATGGGCTGGTCGAACATGGTGATTGGGCGAACGGCGGGGGCGGAGGTGTTGACGCGCCTAGTCGGGAGGGGGATGCTCAGCGTGGTGTTCGGAGGGCGACCCCTTTTGAAGAGCACCGCTGTGCTTTTCGTGGGGTTGATGTCGATGCGCCACTTCCGGAACCACTGTCCCATGGTGGTAGCTGCGGTCTGAAGTCGTCGATGAAGCAACGCCTTCTTCCTACACGAGTAGTAGATGGCGGTGTCATCGGCGAAGAGCGCCAGATGGGTCTCCGGAGACCGGGGTATATCATTGATATACAAACTAAATAGTAACGGGGAGAGGGCGGAGCCTTGCGGGACTCCGGCTGTGACGTGACGGGGCCGGGAACGCGTTCCCTCGACTCGATATCGGAACGACCACGACTCTGTCCACGTACCGCCATTTTATACTGTGGCGTTACGGAGTCTACCCTACATTTTGTAATATGTATTAAAACAACATTTCATCATTTGAAATAATAGTCAAAACAACGTCTTAATATTACTAAAAGTCGTTAACCACGACATATAAATAAATCTTTATATCACCGAAACTACTCAACGTCAAACTAACAAGAATCTCACAAAGAGCCCGTAATTTCTATACGAAATACAATTTCATTTGCTGCAATTTGTTTGCGGAAAGCCGAATCATACATCATACTAAACTGGAAACTTAAGGTAGTTCTAAATACAATCTTATTGGAAAGTTCATAGTGGTCAAAATTCTTTGTTGTATAATGGACATACGACGTCCTTTCAAATGACATCATACATGCAAGTGAATTATTTACGTTTGAAACAAAAGCCGAGCCAAAGCTGTTTGTGTACAAAATATTATATTAATTTACTGCTTGCGTGACTGTTATCTTTTTCTGTTAATTTAACATCTGCTAGTCAGACTTAGGTTGCGTTTTAGCTTTTAATAAGGCCCCGTAGACATATTACAGAGGAACTAAATCCATTTTTACTTGTCATGTAATTGTCATTGAGGCATCCTATAAAAACGGCTATATAATGGCAAAGAAAAAAATAAATAATAAGTAAAATATTTAGTCAAGTATTTTGTTAAGCGACTCCATATTATATATGTCACTGTGTTCAACTAAAAAAAATAGAGTGCATAGGAGCGTCCGCCGATCATTACATAATAATATCTTCAGCTATTGTAGTCAAGTTCTTCAGGGTTGTAAAGATATCCTTTTTTATTGCTTATACGGGTGAAAGATCTCACGGCCCAATTGTGTGGTTACTAGTGTGCTTAGTGCGAGCTAACGTTCTCGATAGCGTAAAAGTTAACTCAAAGTTGTATGGAGTTGGAACGTTTGCCTACGTTTGCCGCTAGGGGCGCTAGAAGCACACAGATTCTATAGACCGTAAATACTACCGTATCATCAGAAATTACATAAATTTATCAATAGCATGTACTAAAGTGTAAAGATGCCCGATATACACGTATCAAGCGAAGCGGCTATACCTCTGTTTGGATTCCTCAGGGAGCTACAATGTTTTCTAAGGAATTACGTATTTAACACGTCTTTGCGATCGACTTTCACGATGGCGGAATAAGATCGCGGATTAAAAGTCAAAAATTAATATGTTTTCGCAATGGCTGATATCCACCTACCGTATGGTGGTTACCTTTGAATTCATTCACCTACTTGTGCTCAAAAGAGATAAGATAAAAATAATAATGAAAATCCTCGTCGTGAAAAACAACACATTTTCCTACAAGTACTCGTAGTTAGAGAGCAATTACCGGTATAAAAAGCCCACTGAGCTTCTCGCCGGATCTTCTCAGTGGGTCGCATTTCCGATCCGGTAGGAGATTCTGCGAAGCACGGCTCTTGATAGATCTAGCTAACAACGTCCCCAGGTTAGAGGCCCGTGAGCTCAACTACTCGCTCGGTGAATCTAGTAAATTCTAGTATGACCTCTCGAGGTCATTAAAATAGGTAGGAAAAAAAATTGGTGTATAAATTGGAATCCGAAATTACAGGGTTGCGCCTGGCCCGTCAACTACAGACGGCCTGACAACTACTGGTGTTAGGAAATCTTGGGTATCCGAGTGGATAGTTACCACCGGTCTATTCGTTTTTATTTTAAAGCAATCTAGCATTTTAGTTTGAAGCAATACATTAAAAGCTTCGATTTCTAATCATAAGGCAGCGGTGGCATTAACTCTGGACTATGAATTTGTAACTACTCAATATCAACGGAGTGTGAGTTGAGTAATCCCGATGTAGCATAACAACATATTATCAAGAGTGTGTCGCGAACCTAAGTGTCTCTCTCTCTTCGATCGGTTCCTCACTGCTGAGGATCGTGACTCCGTCCGATTTCGTCAACCAACTGTCTCCATCGATCCCGCCCTGCAGCCCGGTGGAGTGTAAAATGGTAAAAAATAATCAGATTTATTTATTTTCTTTTAAGGTGTTATCACAGCACTGAAAACATTCGAACAGAGATAACATAATGCATCATAAACACAGATAATGAAATTATTTTCATACCCCAAAAAACAAAATGTAAACATACTTGGCGTTCTAACGCTTAACGACATCCATACAAATGGTCGACTCGCATAAGCACCGGCTGGGGAGCCTGCTTCACTACTGTCTACAGCCAACCTAATGTACGTATGATCGTGTCATAGAATAGTTATATCAGGAAACTGGTCAAGAACGTAGACAGGTAACGCTTCTAGTCCTGATAGGAACATAAGTTGTTCATTCGTATTGAATAACAATTTTGACTTTCGAACAAGTCCTAAAAGAACAAGCTTTCTACGTATTTGAGCGATCAATCTGCTTTAGTTGAATGTTTGTATTTTTTTATTGCTTAGATTGGTGGACGAACTCACGGCCCACCTGGTGTAAAGTAGTGTAGCCCATAGACATCTACAACGAAAATGCCGGCACCCACCTTGAAATATGAGTTCTAAGGTCTCAGATTTTATTTACAGTATAACAGCTACCCCACCGTTCAAGCCGAGACGCATTACTGCTTCACGGCAGAAATAGACAGAGTGGCGGTACCTACCCGTGCTTAGAATATGTCCTATCACCAGTAATCGCGCAAATTTTAATTTTAGAAAGAAGAAGACTGTGGTTTTTTTCGAACCAGTGGGAGTTACGTGTTGTGAAGGCATCATGTGTGACTTGGAGACGTTTAAGTTGAAATAAAAGATTTAAATATGAATTGGAGAATACATGAGTCATCATTATCTTAGTGAAATTGATATTTGGGCAATTACATCCATTGAATGTAACAATAATTAAAAAAAACATATATCAAAAGTAGCAAGAGTTAAAATAATTGTATATTAAGGACATGGCAAATTGGCGAATCTACATTTATTTAATCTACTTGAAAGAAGCGCGTATTATAATGCGGCCTGTACACTTTAGTGAACCGGAAATATTTATTCGTCGAGCTTCCAGTGAGCACTTATCCTTATTCGCGCGCATGAATTCTGCAGGAACCGGGAAGGAAATGTATACGTTTGCTTATCTGTTATCGCTGACAAGTGTTAAGGATAGGGTAGTTTGGCTAAAATAAGTTATTTGAAATATACATTTTTCCATTTCGTACTGCAGGCGCAGGGGCTGGTAGCGATTATTCCAACGCAACTAACACGTCGTTATTATTCATGTCTTTATTGGCTACTCCAAACACACAATGAGAATTGGTCAGTCTAAAGATAGGACTAAACTGGTAGTAGGACCTCTTCTGAGTCCACACGAATAGCTGTCACGAGTACCTTGCCTATTTCAGCAGTGAAGTATTACTGCGTTTCTGTTTGAAGGGTGGGGCACTTTACACCAGATGAGCTGTGAGCTCGTCTATCCAGCTATGCAATAAAAAAATTAATTAAAAACGTGGATATTAAACACGCATTTAGAAACAAAACCTTCCAAAAAATTTCAACGTTTTCCTGGGTACTAAAACATACTTTTTGTAAAAATTAATCCTTTTATAGGCCTTGTATGAAAATACTCATTTACTGTGGGGCATATAGTCTTTAAGCATGTCCGAATAAATAATAAAATGTTAAATAATCCTGTTTCAAAAACAAAACCCACTGAGCTCGGTAAATCAAACGGGTTTTGTGTAAAGTAGGTTGTAACTCATAGCGAGACAGGCCTTCTTTGCAGTTTCTGCTTTTGAAACGGTTTCTAAAATACACTTTAAAATTTTAATGTTTATAAAAAAAAAATATAATAATATTATATTTATTATTTGTTTCCCAGTTACGGTACAGCCAAAAATGGTGAAGTTAAATAGTTTTTGAAGAATAGTAAAAATACTGGAATGTTCTTCTGTCTGTACGATCGCAAATCGTCTCAAAACATCTTCTTTTGATTTGACAAATTATGATATAGAAAATTTAAGAGAATACATATTAAATAAGTGAGTTCTACTACCTAGTCAGGTCATAAATTCTGTCACATGTTTAATGTAAAATAATTGAAACAAGTTTATTCATTATGTAACCATTCATATACCAAAATGAACTTAACAAAACATAGATTCTTATGACACTAAAGTTTATTCAAAATTACCTCCGTGATTTTGAATACAGGCCTTCAATCAGCACGGCCAGTCGTCTATCGCAGCACGAACGAGGTCCATGTCAACATCGGCGGCTGCCTTAATCAAGGATGTCTTGAGTGACTCCAAATTGGGATGAGGCTTTGAGCACACCTTTTCCTCCAAGTGTTGCCATATCTTGTAATCTAACGGATTCAAATCTGGACTGGAGGAGGGCCAGTCTTCGTGCCGGCTGAAGTTGATTTCACGCGCCGCCAGCCAGTCTTGTGTGCTCTTCGCTCTATGAGCTGGCGCCGAATCTTGTTGGAATACCCAGTGCCTGTTATTGAACATGGTATGAGAAACAGGTTCCACAAGGTTCGTCAGGACTGTATTTTGATACACAACTGCATTCGTTTTTACACCTTTCTCACAAAAATGTACCTCTGTTAAGCCCCAATAAGAAACTCCCAACCATACCATGAGCGAGGATGGAAAATGACCTCGTTGGACACGCGGAATACGGTTGCTCGCTTCTTCACTACTGTGTGCGTACACCTTATCATTTTGTTTGTTGTAGCTCTCTTCTACGGTAAAAATTTTTTCATCCGAAAAAAGAATTTCAAGATATTTTTTTCCCGCGTACCGCTTCAACAAAGCGCGGCATCTCTTCAGTCTCAGGTCCATTAGACGAGCATTCAAACGATGTCCTATTTTTCTTCGATATGCCCGAAGCCCTAAGTCTTCATTTAACGCCCTTTTCACCGTGGTTCTGCTTAACCCCATCTGAAGGGCCAACAGTTTCTGCTTACGTTTGGGATTTCTTTGGATTCGCGCCTTCACAGCTTTTATCACTGCGGGAGTCCTAACAGACCGAGGGCGACCACTTCTTGACCTGTCATCTACACTAGAGTCTTCATTGTATTGTTTGATGGTACGATAAACGAATCTTTTGGTTATATTCAAATTTTTCAGTATGTTAAAAATTTGAATTGGCCCGTAACCGCAACGGTGCAACGCAATAACTACAACACGGTCTCCTTTAAGCGTCCATTCCATATTTAAAAATGAGTAAAATTCTAAAAGTATACCTTTTTATTTTCATGAACAATTCGAAATTCGAATTCAATAAACTTTTTTGTGGCCAGCATTCTAAAAGAAAAGTTTTTACTGTGTGACAATACTTATGACCTGACTAGGTATTATGTCTAAATCTGCCACAAAACTTTAGACAGGATGCTTCTATTAAAATACTAATGAAACCACAGATCTGTGATCTGTGAATGAGACCTATGGCTTACGTCTTAAGGTAGATCGCGGCATTTACTTTGTTGTATATCTGGACTGCGGTTAGCACTGTACATAAAGTTTAAAAAGTTATAATTGGCTCCACCTACTTATTGTAATGCTTATCGCATACTTACTACAAATTTGACATACATAAAACTTAACAAATATCGGCATCTAAGCGCACAAATTGAACAAAAAGTCATATAAGAATTACCGGTTCCAAATTTGATTTAAATGTGATAATTTTTTTATTTAATCTATTACAGTATGAATATGCCATCGCTGAAAAAAAAATTAACAAATGTGTATAGGATTAAATTTGAAAGCACACTTCAGAAGTCAATAATGTAAAATAAAAGAGAAATAGGTTTTCAAAGTTAAACGTTAAGCTCCGATTGTAATGCGACGATATATCATCGTATTTCGGGAGGGATCGTCGAGAAATTGAGTCGAAATCAATAATAAACTCTCAAACAGGAGCATTGTGAACATTAGCATCAACTTCAGTGCTTGCCAATGAAATTCAATGAAGGAACGAGTTAACACGATCATTACGGGAAAATAACATTTCATTATGGCGCTGCAATGCCAAGAAATAACTCTTACTATCAAGAGCACTGTGATTTTACGGCCATCTGGTGTAGTGGTAAGTGACATGGTCACTACACAAGGGGGTCGAGGGTTCGAATCCCGCTAAGGGAAGATATTTATATGATAAATATAAATATATTTTCCAGGGTTATGGATGTATATTAAACATATTATGTATGTGTATAATAAAAATCTTACATTTATATCCGTTATCTGGTACCTGTAACACAAGTTCTTTACGAACTTAGCACGGGACCAGTTAACGTGGCATGATTGTTAGTAAATATTTATTTATATTTATATTTATTTATTATTTTAAGGTCAACACTTATAGTTGTATCCAGTTTGGGGATTACTTAGAAGACCAAGCTAAATTAGCCTTAAATTATTAGAAGTCTTAAATGAGGTGTAGCGGTCAAATCTTTAACGCCCGATCTAAATTTTGGTGTGGTGCTAAATCTATACTAATATATAAATCTACAGTGGTTTTTTACGGATGTTCCGTTATAACTACTGAACCATGCATCCGATTGACTTGAAACTTGGTATCCATGTAGAAAATACATGTACTTAATGGATAGGTTAATATTTGTATGAGTGTTGGACTCCTTATTAATAATAACAATAAATAATAATGTTAATTTTAAATGTCCAGCGAAGCGGGCGAGTACGGCTAGTCATACTCGTGTATAGAATCACAGGTCTGAATTCAAGTGAAATAGTACTTCTGTTCATGTGGAAAAAACCTGATTCCAACTATACAGAAATACAGAAAAGAGATGTTTAGCTTATCGTTGCTTCATTGATTGCTTGTAACCTCGGGGGATTCGTAGCGCCTTTATTGCTATTATTAAGAGCTATGGGCCTGTAAAACCCACTCGTTACTGCGAACTACACGAAACTATGCTGACCAGCTCGAAATAGTAAACATTCGTGTCCAGGCTTACTTACAGCTTACTTTTAAGCTTTCAAAGAATTCATTACTGATTTAGATATATATTTTTGACCTTTTGCTGGACAAATAATTTTTAAATTGCATAGACAGATGATCGATTGGATACCAGATTTTGTAAAATAGATAAAAATAGGAAAAATGATAATACCAAAATAAAACATGAATTTATAAAAAAAACATATTGGACTTTTGCGTCAACGTTTCCGTAACCATTAATTCATTTAAAAGTTTCTATCGAAATCCATGAAAGAGGCTTAAGTTAAACTTGACGCTTTCGAAGCGTTACGTTACAATAATACTAAAACTTTTAATTTAATTATTCAAAAAAAACTTTTGTTTTTGAGTAATACCCAACTTTTTGAATCGTTCCAAGATTGTGTTAGAAAACTCTATAAATACAGCTGTTGTTACCAATGCCATCAATAATGCAACTAAGTTCTAGTGAACACGTTACTACGTAGCCTTAAAATTGACTTTTCTATTATTAGTCGCTGAAATAGAATTATAACTAGAACCCATAATTATAAGTTGAATAAAATACTTATTATCCCTTATTTTTTATTTTAAATCAGTGATTAATAAAAAAATATTGAGAGATTCGATAAATCCTGCTTCAGAATAAAATTATATCATAATTAGATCAGAGAAGTTTACACGGCGCAATAGACAATTCTAACCTGGCGTTTAATTTAATGGCTTCAGAAGTCAAAACAAATCTTACGTCCGCATTTTTATCAACTCCATATTCTGTTACCTCCGCCTTTTTTTAACTTCAACACAGTTGTTAGTCATAGCAGAAGCAGTTGATTAAAGCACAGACACTTGTTTGTACCCTATACCCTATAAATACCCAAATTTATTTTATAACTAGCGACCCGCCCTCGCTTCGCTTCAGAAACTGTAATTTAGTATTGATTTCTCCATTATTTAATGGGTGTTATTATACATATAAACCTTCCTCTTCAATCACTCTATCTATTAAAAAAACCGCATCAGAATCCGTTGCGTAGTTTTAAAGATTTAAGCATACATAGGGATATAGGGACAGAGAAAGCGACTTTGTTTTATACTGTGTAGTGATAGTGACTATTAAAATGGCGTAGTTCGTTGCACATCGATTGCTCCGTTATTATGGAAGTAAGTGTTCCTACATTTATTTATTTACTTGCACCAACAAAGTCATCATCAATACAAAACATTGACATATTGACAATAAGTAAATGGTAAGTGTCACCTCAATTCAAAGTGCAATCGACAGTGCAATAGTTGACAACATCTAGAAATTAGAAAAGTAAAAATACAATGAGTAATTTTATGAAAAATGAAATCCAGGATAGAAGTGGCTTAACAATTTTTTAAGAAAATTACTTTTATAGGACGACTTATAAATATGTATTCTATTAGTTAATAAAATCAAAATTTTAAAAATCAAAATTTTTAAAATTTACCCTAGAAAAGGACAAAGTGCACTTTGCATCTCTTTCAAATGGGCTTTAAAGCTTAAAGTATTAAAATCGAAACTGTGCGGTGTGTTAAATATGTATCTAATCAGAAAGTATGAACAACTAAGAGATCAAGTTGGAGGACGAGTTCAGAGGGTGATTTGGTCTCGGACGCTCCGAGTAATACCTTCGAATTTATTATTAAATTGCATATGTAAGTTTGATAGCTTGAGTTACGAGTTTTCGACCAAAGCCCCAAAATGTATTATTACACATTAAATATTCGCTTGTAACTAGCAAGATACATTTGTCAGATTTAGTAATTTCTTGGATTTTTTATTTTATTGCTTATTACTTATTGCTTAGATGGGTGGACGAGCTCACAGCCCACCTGGTGTTATGTGGTTACTGGAGCCCATAGACATCCACAAAGTAAATGCGCCACCCACCTTGAGATATAAGTTCTAAGGTCTCAAGTATAGTTACAACGGCTGCCCCAGCCTTCAAACCGAAACGCATTACTGCTTCACGGCAGAAATAGGTAGGGTGGTGGTACCCACCCGCGCGGACTCATAAGAGGTCCTACCACCAGTAAATTAGTGTAAATTAGTAAATTAGTAATTAGTGGATTGAGTTGCTATACAAGAAAATAAATAAGATTTTTTAACAGTTTTCGATGATATCAACAGTCTCATAATTAACGAAGCCTCAAAGCCATGCTCTATACAATATTTTTCAATCTAGGAACCAATTTATCGGGAGTCTGTTCGCGACTTTTATAATGAAGTATCATTTTTTACATAAAACGACTTAGTTGATGAGATTTCGCTAAAGGTGCGTTCATAGTCATTGACAAAGTTTTGAGAAATTACGATGAAGTGTAAATCTTCTAACATGCGGGTTTGTTTGCGCAGTAAATCACGCACGGGCATCTAGCCTCTAATAACCTGTGTTATAGATACCAAAAACTGATAGACATACATACTTATATACGTTTAAATATGTACATACGTATATATAGGTAATAAACACCCAGACAAAAAGCAAATAAACCTGTTCATCACACGAATGTTTGCCCGATGTGGGAACCGAACCCACGACCCTCGGGGCAATAGTCAGAGCCGCTAACTACAGCACCACCGAGTCAGTCATCATTTATTTTAATAGGATGTATGCTAGACCTCTCATTGAAGGAACTATTCACTTGTTTTAACGATTTGTATAAGCACGTACATAAAGTACTTAGGCCGCTTTCCGGTTTTAAAGTTTATTGATAAACATTTAATACATACAATAAAATAATAAAAATTCTTATAAAACATAATAATATGTGTATATAATTATTTTTAATTGTTCCTTAGATGGGTGGACGAGCTCACAGCCCACCTGGTGTTAAGTGGTTACTGGAGCCCATAGACATCTACAACGTAGATGCATTCCCACCTTGAGATATAAGTTCTTAGGTCTCAGTATAGTTACAACGGCTGCCCTACCCTTCAGACCGAAGCGCATTACTGCTTCTCGGCAGGAATAGGCAGGGCGGTGGTCCGCCTACCCGCGCGGACTCACAAGAGGTCCTACCACCAGTACAAACTACTCTCTTTCTTTTACTGATTTGCACGAACCTCTTCTCGAGTTAAGGCCTCTTCCAATGACAAACATAAGCTAAACTCGATACCTTGAATTTCAAAAATGGGACACGTAAGGAAAATCAAAAGTTTAGAACCAAAATACATAACGACCTTACGGTAAATATAAATGTAACTTAATGAGAAAAAAACACGACCACCAGTTTTATTAAATTTGATCGTAGGCTATAACCGGACCTTAATACATTATGAACTACGAGATTATTTTATTTATGAAACGGGAAAAAATCGGGAGGTTCGTTAAAAAGTGATTAATTTTACGGTCTAAATCCTTAAATTTAAGGTCTAAGTTACAATGTCGAGAATTGTATAAGTGACGTATTCGTTTTAAACATTTTCAAAAGCTTTTCTATGCATTTCATTTTAAGCTTCATTCGTATTGGAATACATAAATATAAAGTGCTACAAAGCAAATCCATTTCGGTATTCACTTCAAATTGATATAGATTTTCATTTGTCAACAAGTCTGAATGGTACAAATGCCAAATGATAGCCGCAAAGGCAGTTTCCATATATCACAGAAAACTATTTGTAAATGTTTTTCCCAGTATTGAGTGTCGGAAATACAAGAATACGGGTCAAGAACAAAAAATCGACCTCAAATAGTCAAAGATATTTAATTAAAGTATTCTGGTAAAAAATATAAAATTTTAAAATAGATCATACTGCTACGCGCTGTGGTTCGGGATAAATAAAATTCTACGGAATTACAACTTAACACTGTATTCAACACTTAGAACACTTGAAACACTTTAAAATTCTCAATTCGTTTCTTCCGCTTCGCTTCAGGTGATCCGTTCGCTGTTTCGCTTCGAGTATTTCCGGCTACTAACTGCGTGCCATACCTGCAACGCTTTTATAGTCGATACCACATCCCTAGAATTATCGAGTATATTCCACACATCTCTAGTACTATGTTTCCGCTATCTGACAATAGATGGTGTTACTCTTACCGCGTAACAATACATTATTGGAAGACATATAAGATTGAGGACACAAGCATTATGTATAGTGTAAATTATAATTTGCGTAATTACTGGTGGTAGGACCACCTGTGAGTCCGCGCGGGTAGGTACAACCACCCGGCCTATTTTTGCCGTGAAGCAGTAATGCGTTTCGATTTCAAGGGTAAGGGCAGCTGTTGTAACTATACTTGAGACCTTAGAACTTATATCTCAAGGTGGGTGGCGCATTTACATTGTAGATGTCTATGGGCTCCAGTAACCACTTAACACCAAGTGGGCTGTGAGCTCACCCACCCATCTAGGCAATAAAAATATATATTCTAGACATAACGTTTCGTATGCTATACAAATACTGTACTTATTTATTCAATTGTTCTGCTGAACAAAATGTTTACTTAATGCTCTTTTATTAAATTGTTTTATTTTCGAAATATATGATTATGAACAATAAACCTAATTATTATGATATAGCAATTTATAAAAAGTCTTATTGTAATGGAAAGACGTATTGTGAGACTTGAAATTTGTTTTATGAAGTAAGTTGGACCAACTCACATATTACCAACATTCATTTTGATGATCCTATTCACTTCACTTATACAATCACGAGATTGGCTATTGAATCGTACATTTTCATTTTTTTATTTTTTTTATTTAATTATATTTATGTGGGATCGTTCATAAGTAAAAGTGGGATGAATATAGCGAAATTCTTTATTTTACTTCACAATCACTTCGCACACGTCTTTCTAAAACTTTTCCTTTTTCGAATTACCCTCTCTAACCTTAAACTGCTATCTCTTTCTAAACCTAATAGAATGTCGCCATTGCAACAGGCACAAAATAAATATAAAAAAAAACTGAAAAAACGTAATAAAAATAACACTCCCCACATTTATATTTCTTTAATTTAACAAAATGTGAATAACTTGAAAATGTAATGAAATAATTACAAATAAAAATTAAACGTATAATAAAAAATAAAAAATTCGATTTAGCTATTTAATTAACTATTTTACCATGCCTATTTGCAATAATAATATTAAGTTTATATTGCTGGCTTCGCGAATTTCAATGTACCCTCGAAGCACACGCAAATATGACACAGTGATAATTGTCAACGAGTTGCCGCCCCAGAGACGGAGGTAATCTCATCTTGGAGTTTATTGCGCCATACGTATACTAAATGTGGGTATTCAGGTACATCATTCTGTAGCGAAATGAAGCTTTTCAACTCCAATTCCGCGCGTGAACATAATGAGATGTGAGCCCTCGTGTAAATTGGGTGTTTGTACGAATGTTTGATGGTTTGAGGTGGTGCTGTATGCTCTTATTAATGTTCGTTAGATGTAATTTATAATTTTGATTTCTGTGAGAGTCGAAACTCAACCGTTTGTCATCCGAGCGTACTGTTAGGCTGCGGCTGGCGTCAGTCTTTTTAAAAAACACAAATCCTTTTCTGCAACACTGTTTTATTCAAAAAACGCTCACAATGAATGTTTGCTTAACACCTCTGTTTCTTTTAATATATTTCTGGAACGAAGTTCCTTATGGGACGATGCGGAGGGGTTTTTTTTTTCGGGTCGGGGGCCGAACCTTCTACGAGGTCCCCGCGCCTAGGGGGCGCGCGAGGTATGTGAGACTCAACGATCTGCTGGTATTGAAAGCAGACCGCGGGCCCAAGGGCGGAGGAGTACCCTAACCGGGAAAAAACGTCCGTAACGTAAGATTTTTATTAGTATTGCACACAGTGCACGACTTATCTTTGTAATAACGTACAAAAAAATAACATATTTTATTGTATTATATAATTCATTGACCATGATCTTAGAGCGTTCGTTTGCGCAATACACCAACTCTTATGCAAACAACCGTGAATGAAGTGTACCACAATAAGTTCGCACGTGACCGAATGACCGTGGGTTGTTGCGAAACCTCCAGTTTTATTTTCTTTATATCTCGATCCGGTGTCCCACGAGACCACAGATCTTTCTTTTAATTATATTTATTATAGTTCTTTTATTATAGTTATTTTATTATATTCTGACACTACGCGAAACGACTGAACTTTACGACTTGACTGGCATTTACTGCACTGTGGCTGGGACTGACTGAGACTAAACAAGAGACTGGCCCGTTGACTGTAAGATTGACACGATGACTCTGACTAAGACTGGCACGATGACTGGCGCCCACGAAGCCGCCTCTATCTTTATATTACCCTATACTGCTTCTCTAAGCAAATTAGTGGAGTGATGAAAGAATATTATAAGCTTGTTCAGCACATTAACAGTATTACAAAAGGATATAACAATACGCATGAGTCCTATAGTCATGTGATAAGAGCAGTCGGTGCCGTACCGTTCAAAACATGCTTTCGTTCCTCATTTGTTTTATTAGGTAAGTAATGTGGTGCATTGAAAGCATTGATGCGCATCTATTTGAAAACTAAGACGATCATCTTATTAACATTGAGAGTACCTCGGTGGGGATGGGTTGTGTAGTGTTTATAAACTGTGGTGGTGGTTGACTGGTGGTAAAAATAAACAATAAGGATCGACGCTTTTCATCTAACGAGTAATAGTTATAGAAATAAAATATGGGGATACGAAAATTAGACAAATTTTAAAATAAAAAAATTAACTCTTCAACCTTCAAAATCATGATTTTCGATATAGTATATAAGTACAAAATAATATACTTAATAAATAAAAAATAATTACGCATGCTTAACAAAATTTTAATCGTGTTTCCCTTCGCAACCGAAGTACCCAAATTGTCCAATCGTAAAACCTAAATCTTTGATTTTCATACTTTACTCTTAGATGCTCTCTGTATCTCAGCCTCTTAGTAAATTGATAGCCTGCCATTTTTCCTCAATCACAAATTAATTAACCAGTTGAGCATCAGAATAAGTTGCCTAACTAACACAATAGGCCATAATTGGTGCTCAATCAGTTGCCTTAACTCGCGCTGAAGGTCGGTTCTGCCCGCATTAATTAGGATGCTTGGAAGGATTAAAAATGAGAAATATTCTGGTTACAACCGCCATCATTAAGACTAGAGGACACTGTAGAATTTTAATTTGTTGTAACTCGATTAAATTCCGTTGTTCTTTTTTGTCAATTAAAATAAAAGAGAGTGTTGATTTTGTATTAATGCTACAATGAGTTCACGGCTTATCATTTTTTTTTGCTTTTATGGGCAGACGACCTCACAGCCCACTTGGTGTGAAGTGGTTACTGGACCCCAAAGACATTTTCAACGTAAATGCGCCACCTACCTTGAGATATAAGTTCTAAGGTCTCAGTATGGTTACAACAGCTGTCCCACCCTTCAAACCGAAACGCATTACTGCTTCACGGAAGAAATAGGCAGGATGGTGGAACCTACCCGTGCGGACTCACAAGAAGTCCTACCACCAGTAATTACACAAATTATAATTTTGCGGGTTTGATTTTTATTACACGATGTTATTCCTTTACCGTGGAAGTCAATCGTGAATATTTGTTAAGTACGTATTTCATTAGAAAAATTGGTACCCGCCTGCGGGATTCGAACACCGGTGCATCGCTAGATACGAATGCACCGGACGTCTTATCCTTTAGGCCACGACGATTTCAAATAGTAACGCTGAACTTTTCTGACCTAATTTTTACTGGTGATCGAACGTCTTGTGAGTCCGAACGGATAGGTACCACTGGCGTTCCGGTTTGAAGGGTGGGGCAATCGTCGATACTGTAAAAACTGAGACCTTAGAACTCAGATCCCGAGGTAGGCGGTGGCACTTATATTGAAGATGTCTATGGGCTCCGGTAACCACTTAGCACCAGATGGGCCGTGAGCGTCAATCCATCTAAGCAATAAAATAAATTAATCAATTTTTTCTGCACACATGGATGCAAAATACCATCATTCCACCGTTAATGTTCAAATAATGTAATATTTAGGTTATAATTGATTCTTAACCTAATTTTAAACAGTGATTTAGTTATGCCTCGAGCATTGTCGATATAGAGCCTCAATGGTGACTAGATCAAATGGGACGTACGATAATTCTTTTTTTAATGCTTACGTGGGTAGACGAGCTCACAGCCCACCTGGTGTTAAGTGATTACTGGAGCTCATAGACATCTACAACGTAAATGCGCCACCCACCACGACATAAGTTCTAAGGTCTCAGTATAGTTACTGCCCATCTAATGCAATTTAATAAGATGATCGACTAGTTTAAAGTGATAACTGACAAAAGCAATTGGATTAAAAGCCTCTGCTTAATACTTATTCCTCGGATAAGAGAGCCTAGTTTAAACAGTAAGTTGTAGTCATTTCTTAAGTACGTTAGCTTCTCACTTAAGGAAATTGGTTTCATAACTTCATAGATGTCTTAACTTTAAGTACACATCAATTAAATCTTCTCAAAAATGTAAGTCTATGTCCATAGTATAAATCTTGAAATGGTTTATTTTCAGTATAACGAAATAATACGTGAATTTGAAATAACGTAAACAGGCAAGTAAAACTGACGATTCTGATATACATTTTATTATATACCTCCTTAGAAAATGATACTGAAGAGTAACCGTACTCGTCGAACTCGACAAAGAGGTCGACGTGCAGCCTAATTCATGCATCAGCCCGCTGAGTTTCTCGCCGGATCTTCTCAGCGGGTCGCGATTCCGATCCGGTAGTAGATTCATTCGCGAAGCAATTGCTCTTGAGTTGTTAGGTCTCCTTCGGAGGCGCTCGGGCAGCTGTCAGCAAATCCCGCCCCTTTTGGCTGAGCCTTTTCTCGCCCACCTGTCCTGGTGAAACTGGAAAGGCCTTCGGGCCACCAGTAAACTTTCAATCATAAAAAAAAATATACTGAAGATTATAAATATTTTATATAAATATTCATTGATACAGAGTTTTTGCTTCACATAATAATCTTAATATATATAAATCACGTGTCACGTTGTTTGTCCGCGAAGGACTCCTAAACTACTTAACCGATTTTAAATTAAATTTGCACACCGTGTGCAGTTTGATCCAACTTGAAAGATAGGATGGTTTTTATTTCGATTAATGGTCGCAATATTTATTAATTAACAGTAAAATGATTTCTTATGTTAATTTTTGTTATTAATTGTAAGTTTCATAAGTGTAAAACAGATGGCGCCTTAAATCAGTTTTTACAGACAACTGTAATACTATCTGATATTAATATCTCATAGATGGCGCTGTGTTAAAATACCAACGTTTCACATAAGCTACAGTTTAATGGCATAAACACCACGTGTTGCTGAGGTTAAAGTATAAATGAAATTTATTTGGTAGTAAACGCAATAGAGTGATATACGATTGTTCTTACTTTGTCAATTTTTGGTATTAGCATAGCCGGCCGCGTGTTATTTAAAAACAAAAACCTTAGCCACAGCAACGTGTGGCCAGGTCTGCTAGTATATATAAATACTAGCTGACCCGGCAAACATTGTTTTGCCATATATAAGATTTCTAGGGAATTTCTAGTGTAGAAAAAAAAACTTATTGTAAGTGTGTAACGATGTGGTAAATGAGTGAAAGAGGTATGTAGTGCTGTGAACGATGAGGGAATATATAATAAAAATAACAAAACCTCATTCAACCACATAATACCTCATTTTAACAAAAAAAATGTCCAAATAAAAAACAATATGTTAGGGGTGGACAACCCTAATCACTTAGGGGTATGAAAAATAGATAGTAGCCGATTCTCAGGCTTACTGAATATGCATAAAAAATTTCATGAGAATCGGTCAAGTGGTTTCGGAGGAGTATGGGAACGAACATTGTGACACGAGAATTTTATATATTAGATTATATATAGATTAATCGTGACATGAAATTACGTATTTCAACTACTTACACGGTCCCGATTTATTACAAGATAAGTTATCTTCAAAACTATACTCTTGCGTAGTTATCATAAACCAAACATGTATTATACAAAACTAAGTTTTGTAACGTGAGCGAGATAATATCTGAAGTTTGAGCTAAAATTTAGCAAAAGCGCCTCAAGCAATCTCATTGAATTATTAAAAATTAAATCTAATACCAGACACATAAGGTCGGTATGAAAGCGAATTTCCACACTGAATAAATTCGAATATTGTGTGTGGTATATGATTCTAATGTATTATTCATGTAAGTCTATGTGGCTCTTTTTAAGATAATAATTATTTAAATAGCTCATGCATAAAGGATTCTAAGGTTCTAGATATCGAGATTCCAAGTACCTAATAACTAAAAACCAATACATGTAAAAAATCATTATAATTATGGTATATGCTTTCGTCAAGATTTTTGACTTTTTTGTATAATTAATTAGCTCGCATTTAATAACCAGCTTGCTTCTTTAAAGTGTTAATAGCCGCTTAAGACTCTTACTGGTGGTAAGACCTCTTGTGAGGCGCGCGGGTGGGTACCACCGCCCTGCCTATTTCTGCCGTGCGTTTCGGCTTGAAGGGTGGGGCAACTATACTTGATACCTTAGAACTTGTATCTCAAGGTGGGTGGCGCATTTACGTTGTGAATGTCTATGGGCTCCAGTAACCACTTAACGCCAGATGGGCTGTGAGCTCGTCCACTCATCTAAGCAATAAAAAATAAAAAGGCAGACGAGCAAACAGCCTATATAGCCTAGATCAGTGATTCTGAACCTTTTTTTTGTTGCGGCACATATTTAACGATTTCAAAATTTGGCGGCACACAAAGAAAAAGATAAAAATTATTTACTTACTACCGAATCACATACATTTGCCAATTTTATCGAAAGAAAAGGTGCAGTAACTACTATGCAACACCTTGTGAATCCCAACTATCACTAAAACAACACGTTTTGTACGCAGAAGTGGCAAGTGTGCGCCGACTTGAGACATAATATTCCTATTGCTATGCACGCCGCTTCATCATAATTTGGCACTAAGAAAAATCGCGTTGCAAAGCAAATAATAAAATAATTTATTTTTTTGTGGATTTAAATATATATTCATGTTAAAAATATTTTTCTTTTTAAATGATATAACTTAATAATATTAACATTATTATATATATTTGCAAAATTTGGCGGCACACTTTTGATATTTGGCGGCACACAAAAGTGCCGCGGCACAGTGGTTGAGAATCACTGGCCTAGATAGTGAGCGATTACTATTGCTCATGGTCAATGCCAAGCCTTTCGCAAACAAATGAAACTTCCTTGATCTATACAACAATACACCTGGTGTACCTACATACTCGTAGCGAGTGATTCAACTAAAATTACATAATATGTCGCATCCGGACACGACAAACGAAGCGAATCGTGCCACCTAAGGGAATATTAAGGGATAAGGATAGGGATTATTAAGCAGTAGGCAGCGGCTTGGCTCTGCTCCTGGCATTGCTGAAGTCCATGGGCGACGATAGCCACTGACCATCAGGTGGGCCATACGCTCGTCTGCCTACAAAGGCAATAAAAACAAATTCGAGCTGTAACTACTCGTCAAACATCGACTCAATTCGGATGGTGTGCTTCGGCAAAATCGAGGTGTCATCGCTCGGGTCAAATCGAAGAACATTCGTTGCCTGACTTGGGAAGCAGGGCTCTGAATCTGCGATACTTTAAGACAAATATTTTTTTGTATGTAAACTAGCGACATCTCGTAGAGGACGCCCCTAAGCTTATATGTTGTTTAAGTTAAGGCATTTAAATATTGTATAACTAAACACAGAAAAAAAAAAAAACAATACAAGTCTTTATGTGTTATAGACAAATTGATTAAATTTTATCAATTTGTGGTTAATGAAAATTCACAAAATTCTTAATTAAAAATAAAATATAGGATAGTTAATATGTTACTGCCATATTCTACACTAGGAATGAGAAACTAATCGAAGTGAAGCCATCTAGTGGCCGACGCCCGTAAACATTTTTGTTGAGTGATTGAGTTGCTTATCTATAAATAATTTATATGTATTATCTATGTTCGTTGCCTGACTTGGGAAGATTGAAGATGTCTCGGTACTGTCATCGTTTCATGCTACGCAATCTCTTTGCACGACTACCCACCATACGCCCACTATGTCAAAAAATAATAAAGATATCGACCCATTCTGCGATATGTATGTTTTGTAAATAGGTGCGTATTTTTTCTAAAGAAAAACGTATCTCATAATGTCTTCACAAATCATTTTAAACGATATAGAAATAATATCGTCAAATACGATTCAACGAAGTCGATGTCATATCTCTTCAATATCCCAATCGGCTCCTCAACCAATAAGTAGATCATTTTTCCAACCAAATAAATGCTAAATATTAGTTGATTGTCCGAGATTCATCTCATAAATAGGAAAATAACTGATGATGATATTAATTAAATAAGGGTGGTGTTCGAATAGATTTTTATTAAACACTAGCTGACCCGGCAGACTTCGAAGTGCCTCAATCGATAAATAAAAGACACATCAAGGGGATACATCAAAGGAAAAACAAAATTGTTTGTTTTCATATATTTCCGAGCTTTTTTATATTTTCTCACCTTTTAAACCTTCCCTGGATTTCCACGAATAATTCAAGACCAAAATTAGCCAAATCGGTGCAGCCGTTCTCGAGTTTTAGCGAGACTAACGAACAGCAATTCATTTTTATATATAGAGATATGTAAGAATATTATAAAAATTAAAAGTATTAAAATCTATCCTACCAATTGTTATTTAGGTCGCAACAGTCTGAAATATGCGCAAATAAAAACACAATGGTTTCAAAATTAAAGTACCACCTTTGACCCTTGACCCGCTGTATCTGCTAGATTTTAGGAAAGATTAAACTTTTTATTAATTTAACTGATCCCACGCCAAAGAGATTAGTAACACGATCCTAAAAAAACGTAAAATCATTTTTCAAGCCAATATCTAAATAAACTTAGCCGCGTGGGAGTTACATCCAGCAAGGGAGTGAGTATTCTCGAAAACTAACGGGTTATAACCGCCCCGAACCGATCTAAACTAGTTCGAGCCGGAATTCTGTGGTGGCCATGTTTTGTTTGGAATCGTCCTAGTTCGATAGTTTTGACTGCACTGCAGTGTTTGAGCGGCCTGTGTTGATTTAAGATAATTTCCAAAACTAATAGCCGGATTGATGTCGATCTACTTCTTACTGACAGATAATGTATATTATGGTAAATATGGTAAATAAGTCCTTCATCATTCCACTCAGCCACCCGTCACACCTTATCAACAAATTAGGACATTGTACACGAAATTCCCTCCGCAACATAATTAGGTGTCAACTCAATATACCCATACGCGTCGAAGGGTCATGATATAAAAATATTTTTCCCTATCTTATTTCCTCTTGTTCCATTTTCTCACGCAACACTAATTGGATATGACGTGGTACCTTAGTTTCTTTGGAAAATCTAAATAAAAGGGACAAGTGTGTTGTGGTCTACTGAGCATTCTGTAGAGCGTGGAGAATCTTCTTACATATGAGTGCTATTGTTTATTTTATGAAATAGGCAGGTATTTAAAATAAAATAAAGTAATTATAGTGATTTGTTGTCCGTTCTATATCAACGTCACTAAGTTATACTAGCGAAATTTTTTCAAAAACAATGAATCTCATCCTGACCGAAAACGAACGAGGCCGGAAGGGAGCAAGTTGACCACTCTAGCGCCATAACAACAGTAGGAAGGGTCTGACATCGGCGACTGCGGCCTGGTAATCTGGAAGTGCAACCCGGTTTGTAGTGCATGATTCCGACTCGGGAGGCTGGTTCTGGACCCGGACACCGCCTGGTGACCGGTCGGTCGGGCGATCTCGGGGTGGCACCGCGAGTCGGGTTGTAGTGTTGACCGTGGGAACATCCTACTCTGCCTCCAGGTGGAAATCGAATGTTGGATGAGAAAGTGCGTGGCTCCTCGACGCGATAACCTCATGCATGAGGTTCAGCTCACCGAATAAAAGGAGGCAAAGCGAAAAGTTTAGTATGGACCGCATCTTTACTTGCTACCTTGCTTACTCCTCGGGACACCGGGTCGGTTCGAGTCAGTGGTCATCTTCGGTGCCACGATCATCAAGCCTCTCAAGCTAGATTATATGTAAGTAGAGTCAGAATCATCGGGGGGTCGGGGTGGAGAGTGTAGTCTTGCGTCGCACACAAGAAACCCTTACAGCTTATATATACGTCGTCTTGTTGGGTTCTCCTCGCCGGTCCCCAAAGCGGAGTACACTCGTAACTTTTGGAGGGACAGGAGTCGGGCAATATACTCAACGCGGTTCGCGGCTCGACGGTGATGGGTTGGTGCGGAAAGGAGTAACGCCCCCTTTCAAGCTCCGCCGATTGCTTCTGCAATATGGTCTACATTCCAAAATCGAACGCTTTCCTCGACGGTTCATCGCATCCAAGTGTCGTGGCTGTGATTCATCAAGCCGAAGCCACCCCACCGACAGGAACAGACTGCGAGTTTGTGCTTCATCGTGTTCAAGTTGCGCCCGTATTGATGGCGCATTGTTGTGGGCCCAGTTCCGACCCGGTGCAGGTTCTATCTGAAGCAACCATTCCTGATCAGTGTCTGCATAAGGTAAGGTGTCTTTGACGATTCACTTCTTCTTTTTCTCCACCTTATCCCACTAGGTGGGATCGGCTCAGCTAATTTTTCTCTTCCATTCTCTTCTATCAGCCGTCATCTCAACACTCACTCCTCTCTCTCTCTCATATCGTCATTCACACACTCCATCCATGTCTTCTTCGGTCGACCTCTTCCCCCTCTACCTTGCACTACTATTTCCATACATCTCCTAGTCACATCCATCTTCTCTCTACGCATCACATGTCCATACCACGCTTTAACGATTCACTAAACAAACTAAATATAAATCAATTTATATTCAATTAAATATGTAAGCGAACACACATCTACCATTGGATTAACTCGTATCCCCAAAAACAAGTTTCTTTTAATGTAATTGGAGCATATAATTCAGTCGACACTTAGACATCAACTCGCCTTGGAGTAGTGAAGCAACCACGAACAAAGACGAGGCTATTACATGAAGATAAATGAATAAGACTAGAGATTGCTAATGATAAAAGTACATACTGAGTTTAGAAAGAAAGAAAATAAATTATAAAATGTTTTTTTGTATATAGCACTTGTAGTAAAAATTGCAAGTTAATCGTGTTATGAAAATTAATTGAAAAATTTGACATTAATACACCAGTTAAGATCGGTTGATCGGCGGCTCGAAGTTATTGACGTGTATATTTGCCTGGGGCAAACTGCCCAACTATGTAGGTCCAACTTCTAAAAAGGGTCGATCTTCGAATCCATCTCAGATGAGCAACGTTCGTCGTCGGTACGTAAAATATTCGCCCCACCAATGCCGCAATGTCTCAAGACGAAAGTCTTTAACCAGTGGGTGTTGCCAGTGATGACTTATGGTACAGAAATGCGGTCGCTGACTATGGTCCTTATCAGAAGACTCAAGAGTAATGGAGAGGACTATGCTGGGGGTTTCCCTGCAAGATCAAATCAGGAATTTTCCTACAAGATTCGCAGCAATACCATGGTAACCGACATAGCTCAACTGATTGCGACATTGAAGTGGTAGAGGGCAGGGTACATTGTTCGTAGAACAGATGGCTAACGTAACTGAAAAGCTCTACAATGGCGACCGCGTACCGGAAGGCATAGTGTAGATAAGCCTCTGACAATGAGGACCAACAACCCGTTGAGGGTCGCGGGAATACGCTGGATGCAGACAGCGCAAGACTGGTCGTTGTGGAGGCCTATTGAATGAGTAGTAGACGTCTGTAGGCTAAAAGAACAAAAATACTTACAACCAGCTCAAATATCACCTTTATAATAGTAATACATACTACATAATACCTACCTAAATAATAGCAATACATACATACATACAGAAGCTAATAAAAGCGTATTAAAATAGACTAGCTTTTCAAAAAACAAAAACGTAGTGTTAACGCACATCAGTCGCGAATCATACGCGTCATACATAATAACCGTTTCCCGAACACAAACTTCAACAAAGCCACGATTCCTAGTTGAAGATATATATTATATTATCTAGGTGGTACTTCGAAATTCACTGTCTGTTACTCACAATCTAGAATGAGGCGTGAAACTTACAGTCATAATTGAGATTAAGTGGGATTCTGTACATGTTTTAACTTATATGACTTTACTTGAAATCGGAAACTTTATTAGGTACTTTGTACTATATTGGGGAACTTCAATAGAACTTATCGGGTCCACTAATAATTGTACTTTGTCCCAAAAAAATTCAAATCAAGTTAATGGATTTTTATTATTAGATACATTAAAATATTATTAAATCAGAGTTTATGCACAATGGTTTTTGTGTGGAAAATAATTTAAACCATCAAGTTTGTTCATAAAAACTTAATGTTTAGCTATTGCGAAAACACCAGCCCTATAATTTATATTTAGGGTTCAAATATTAAGATGTATGGGTGTTTTGTGAAAAACTTAAAAAATCTAAGAACGCCTTAAAATAGTTTGTCAAATGTTTCAATTCTAAAGATTCTGAGACCAACTCAAATAAAGACAAAAACCAACACAATCAGTCCAGCCGCTTATAAACTCGGTACGAACTACAGAATAATTTTAAATGTTAAAATTACGTGAGCTACCAACGGCCTGCATACTTATGCTCAATCAGACTTTGAAGCTTGTCAGATTGTTAGGCACCTCTGGGTCAACGGAGGGAACTCCGTTATCGTTGTGTCTTATACCGTCCATGGCGAAATAACTCCCTTTACCGACAGGCAGCGCTTTGGCTGAGCCCCTAGCATTGCTGACGTCCATACGTGGCGGTAAGCACTCACTATCAGGTGGACCGTATGGTCTTCCTCCTTTCTTTTATCATCCCACCACTCCCGGAGTTCATCCATGGTATCTGGAACTACTTTCATGCACTGTAGTTCATACAGTGCGTTCCCAGAGACTCTTTTTGCAATGAACTCTTCTCTATGGCGTTTCCCGAACTCTATGACATGTCTTCAAAAAGATTTTATTTTATTTTTTATTGCTTATATAAGTTCTAAGGTCTCAGTATAGTTACAACGGCTACCCCACCCTTCGAACCGAAACGCATTACTGCTTCACGGCGGAAATAGGCGGGGTGGTGGTACCTACCCGTGCGGACTCCCAAGAGGTCCTACCACCAGTGATTACGCAAATTATAATTTTGCGGGTTTGATTTTTATGACACGATGATATTCCTTCACCGTGGAAGTCAATCGTGAACATTTGTTGAGTACGTATTTCATTAGAAAAATGGGTACCCGCCTGCGGGATTCGAACACCGCTGCATCGCTACACACGAATGCACCGGACGTCTTATCCTTTAGGCCACGACGACTTCAATCTGTTATCTGTGGGTTGATGGTTGACCCTTGCGATTATTTTTATCAATAAAAAACCATAATAAAAAATGTATACCCGAATAATTATTTTCTTTATCGAGGTATAAATAGATATAATATATAATAGGTATAAATAGATATCATAAAACTTAAAATTAATATTTTTATAATATGGAACTTCGTTCCTATCCGGTGTCCCACGATACCACATATCCTTTTTTATAGCGTTTGAATTAGCAGATAGTTTTTTTCTTTTTTTTTTTATATTGTCTTCCTTGTTCACCGTTTTAAAACTTTTCGATATCCGATGAGACGATGCTGATTGTATGAATCCGATGAAAAAGATTGGATTCATACAATCAGCACAAAATATATGACAGACCTCAAAAGTAATTTTAACCTTATGGTTCACGAATTTCGTGTAAGTGAAATTTGTTTTCCCATGAAACGAAACCTTAGTTTCTATTAACTTAAATGAGTATTTGGGGCACTTTATTACGTACATATATATTATTTCCGATGAAAATGATGTGTGTTGTAATGCAGAATGGAGATTTCGAATATTGAGCAATATTGTGGGTTAACGAAAATCGCTTTAGCGTAGTAGTCATTTTGTGAAGTTATTATAATCAGTTTGATTACAATTAGCTACTAAACTACTTTCCACACGGCCTAAAGTATCTCAAACAGTAGATAGTAATAGATTTTTAAGTCGTCATTTGTATTCAATCGCGGAAATTACTATCGCCCGATCAATATGTCTGTAGTTTTAAGCAATTTTAAGTTTAAATAAAAAATTTAGACTCGAATTTTTTTGGAACGAAGTTCCTTACGGCAGGCTTGGAGGAGATAGAGATTTGCTGCGCGACCGAACTGAAAAAAATTTGATAGTAAAACCGTAAGAAAAAGTTCGTGGAATAAAACCGTTAAATGAGACGTGCGCAGGCGCGGCAGTCGTATACACAAGCGAGTAGTGTATAATACCTTTCTCTTTCTCCTTCTTTTTTTTTTGCAAATTGTGTCGATTCTACATTAGCCGAAGGAACTTCGTTCCTACCTGGTGTCTCACGACACCACATCTTTTTTTAATAGACTCACGTAATTGGCCTAACCGAATTGAGTATTGATAATTATTTAAAATATGCGATACTATCGTATTTATCAAACTTTATCGTCAAATCTTTAAAAACGTCTAAGATGCCATATTTCTTTACAAACAATCGGCGGAAAAGGCTATTTACTACGACGACTTGGAGTAACAAAAAATGCGCTTGTAACCTATATTCTTGCAACAGTCTAAATTACCACCAAATATTTCAGTCCAATTCAACATCGAATATGTACTTAAAGCTTTTTTTTCTCTTTTTAATTTTATCGTTTCATGTTTAACTGACTCGGTGATGCAGCAGTTTGCCCCCCTAACTCTTGTACCGAGTGTCGTGGGTTCGAATCCCTCATCGGATAAACATTGTGTGATGCCCAGGTTTGTTTGCTCTTTGTTTGATTTTGAATTATCTATTTAAGTATACTAGTGGTCCCGCAGTAGTCGAAATTCGACTATAATTAATTGAAATTATAACTTTAAACATTATTATGTTTCTATTGTCAAACACTATTATAATTCGATAATATAATCACAGTATTCGCCAAAACTGCACTATAGATCAACAATATTAATCTATTTTCAATTCGACCACAGACTTTAAACAATAACAAAAGTTTCCCAATTGACAGTAAACAAAGAGTATGTTTTTATGATGTGTTGTGTCAAATACATGGTAGTGTGTGTAATGTTTTTTTTATTGATTTAAAGTATCTTTTATGCATTATTTTAAAAAAATATTAGCATTGTGCACTCCTTCTCTATATTCTCTATAAGTGTGGGAAATTTCATACTCCTCCGTCCGCGCAATTTTCGTAAAAAGGGGTACAAAGTTTTTCCGTCACGTATTAATATATAGATTTTGACGCAACGTCACTATTTAGTTAACTAAAAATAGTTAATTGCTTCCTTAATGTTACCCATGTCAACAACTGCTTAAGGCGATATTCAAGAAAATTCATAACTAATCTGCCCCCAATTTCTACTATAAAAACGAGTGACTGTTGTCGGTCAAAACACATACCCGATTTGAGCCCCGTGAGCTCACCTACACGTCAAGGAGAAGCTGATATAGCCTCTCAAGGCTATCAGCATAGGTAGATAAAATAAAGAAGCTCAAAACATTCAGACTCGAGCAACCGAATGGAGCGGAGCTCTCTGTTGTTATCTTTGTACACTTGATATGTAATAAATGGATTGGAAAAGTAAGTTTTAATTATTGTCACTATGGAAAGCAACGATAATGAGAAAGAGAATGGCGTCAGCGACGCTGACGTCATCATTTTAAAACACCGTGGAACCACCAGCTCCTTCATATATTTATTTATTCTTTATTTGTACACACAGTTAATATAATACAGTAATTGCGACAAGATATAAAAAAATGGCGAGCTTAACTCAACAATTGAGTTATCTACCAGCTAACCGTTCTTAAGGAAGGAAAGCTTTACATGAGTGGATAGATGAGTACAATCTAATCAATTTACTTATTTATACAATACACAATAACAATAAAAATAGTAAAAATAAATTTAAACGTATATAAGTATGTTTGTCAGTCTCTAGTATCCATAATACAGCGAATCCTAAATTGGGGCCGGATGACCGTGCGGGATTTATTCCCAGTTATTAGTATTATTATTCTTAACCCATAGACACAGCCCACTGAGTTTCTCGCCGGACCTTCTCAGTGGGTCGCGTTTCAGATCCGGTGGTAAATCCAGTGTTAGCAACACTCCGGTTTGAGCCCCGTGAGCTCACCTACACGTTAGGGCGAAGCTGGAATAGCCTCTCAAGGCACTTAAGCACAGCTAGAAAGGTAAATTTATTGTATTTTTATTTTTATATCGGGATATTTACATAATTTATGCGGTATTTTTATTCACGAACGAATGTCAATTTAAGTAATCGCTTTATTATAGTAATTAACGGAATTTGAATGCGATGATGATGTAAATGACAATTTCCGCTTATGAATTCCTCTTCTATTTGAATTTCAAATTTTCGATCGCGAATCATAAATTGATAGGAATTGTACGCTATAAGCAAATTTATTTTAGATGGCTCTGTTTATTGATAACATTTAATATGCTCTGTATATGGACCATCCTTTTTGCATAGTAGGACCTTTAAAGAGCAAAATTTTTAAAGGAAAAGTCTTAAGTGCTGGTAAGAAATATTTTTTTATATCTCAGTCACCCAGTGCTCATAGCCGTGAAGTGTTTTCTTTGTATCCAGTCGCTGTCTCGAAATCATTCTACATTCCTATATTAAATATTGCGAGAACTAACATTGAAAATGTTGATGACAGGCAGAATATACTTCAAGAGCTTACAAGCTTATCCGAAATATCATAGATATATGTATAGGTAGATATTTTGCCTAAGACATTTAGTCTCTAAAGGTCACCCGGTTTTCGTAGCCCAAAGATTATGACGACAAATAAATATGTTAAAACGCAATTTTGTCTGTTTGTAACGAATTTAAGGCATTACGATTTATGTTAATGGGCACTAATATCATCTGGTGACTCAATCAAGGTATCATAGCTTTTAAGAACATTTCGGTATTCTATATATTTTCCTGAAAGCAATTTACGAGATAAAGTATGTTCACGATCGCTCACAGCTAGCATTTGAAGATCAGAAATTCTACATACAATTGGAAATAACGAATATTTTTCTTCCACTGTGTCTGGCAACGTATACTTACCTCTCTGCTGTATTTTCTTTATCAATAGAAAATCGGTCAGTCGTGGCAAAACTAAAAGTCTTTTTGGACATGACTAATGCAAGCTTTGTTTCTGTCTAGGTTAGAAGAACGGTATCTATTGTTTGGTCGTTGAAAAAATTAATGGATGGTCGAAACAACTAGAATTTGTGAAAGAAAATAGAAATATTATTTGAAACTACCTATCTCGGTTGATTATCACTAATTTTCAGTATATTTAGTATTTGGTACTTGAATTGAAATATTAAATACCAATTAAATGTATATACATACGTATAAAATTCGTTGAATTATAAATATATTATAAATTAATTAATTAATAACTAACTATTATAACTGATCTATACTGATATATAAATCTACAGTGGTTTTTACGGATGTTCCGTTATAACTACTGAATCATGCATCCGATTTACTTGAAACTTGGTATTCATGTAGAAAATACATGTACTTAATGGATAGGCTAATATTTAACTAGTCAGGTCATAAGTATTGTCACACAGTAAAAACTTTTCTTTTAGAATGCTGGCCACAAAAAAGTTTATTGGATTCGAATTTCGAAGTGTTCATGAAAATAAAAATGTATACTTTTAGAATTTTACTCATTTTTAAATATGGAGTGGACGCTTAAAGAAGACCGTGTTGCAGTTATTCCGTTGCATCGTTGCGGTTACGCGACAATTCAAATTTTTAACATACTGAAAAAATTTAATATAACCAAAAGATTCGTTTATCGTACCATCAAACGATACAATGAATACTCTAGTGAAGATGACAGGTCAAGAAGTGGTCGCCCTCGGTCTGTTAGGACTCCAGCAGTGACAAAAGCTGTGAAGGCGCGAATTCAAAGAAATCCCAAACGTAAGCAGAAACTGTTGGCCCTTCAGATGGGGTTAAGCAGAACCACGGTGAAAAGGGTGTTAAATGAAGACTTAGGGCTTCGGACATATCGAAGAAAAACAGGACTGGTGGTAGGACCTCTTGTGAGTCCGCACGGGTAGGTACCACCACCCCGCCTATTTCTGCCGTGAAGCAGTAATGCGTTTCGGTCTGAAGGGTGGGGTAGCCGTTGTAACTATACTGAGACCTTAGAACTTATACCTCAAGGTGGGTGGCGCATTTACATTGTAGATGTCTATGAGCTCCAGTAACCACTTAACACCAGGTGGGCTGTGAGCTCGTCCACCCACCTAAGCAATAAAAAAAATAAAAAAAAAAGGACATCGTTTGAATGCTCGTCTAATGGACCTGAGACGGAAGAGATGCCGCGCTTTGTTGAAGCGGTACGCGGGAAAAAATATCGGGAAATTCTTTTTTCGGATGAAAGAATTTTTACCGTAGAAGAGAGCTACAACAAACACAATGATAAGGTGTACGCACACAGTAGTGAAGAAGCGAGCAACCGTATTCCGCGTGTCCAACGAGGTCATTTTCCATCCTCGCTCATGGTATGGTTGGGAGTTTCTTATTGGGGTTTAACAGAGGTACATTTTTGTGAGAAAGGTGTAAAAACGAATGCAGTTGTGTATCAAAATACAGTCCTGACGAACCTTGTGGAACCTGTTTCTCATACCATGTTCAATAACAAGCACTGGGTATTCCAACAAGATTCGGCGCCAGCTCATGGAGTGAAGAGCACACAAGACTGGCTGGCGGCGCGTGAAATCGACTTCATCCGGCACGAAGACTGGCCCTCCTCCAGTCCAGATTTGAATCCGTTAGATTACAAGATATGGCAACACTTGGAGGAAAAGGCGTGCTCAAAGCCTCATCCCAATTTGGAGTCACTCAAGACATCCTTGATTAAGGCAGCCGCCGATATTGACATGGACCTCGTTCGTGCTGCGATAGACGACTGGCCGCGCAGATTGAAGGCCTGTATTCAAAATCACGGAGGTCATTTTGAATAAACTTTAGTGTCATAAGAATCTATGTTTTGTTAAGTTCATTTTGGTATATGAATGGTTACATAATGAATAAACTTGTTTCAATTATTTTACATTAAACATGTGACAGAATTTATGACCTGACTAGGTATATGAGTTTTGGACTCCTTAATAATAATGTTAATTTTAAATGACCTAATCTATACTAATATTATAAAGAGGAAAGATTTGTTTGTTTGTTTGTTTCGAATAGGCTCCGAAACTACTGGACCGATTTGAAAAATTCTTTTTCCATTAGAAGCCGACATTGTCCCTGATGAACATAGGCTACTTTTTTTTATTTTTTTTTTGCTTTCATGTGTGTTTTAATGTTTCCGAAGCGAAACGAGGGCGGGTCGCTAGTAACTAATAAAGTAATTGTATTAATTCTATCTCCGATTGTAAAAAGACATCGGTCCTGTGAAGAATCTCTGAAACTAACTCAGTGAGCTTGATTCGTTATTACAGTTATGTTGTCTGTGATATTTCTGATAACAAGCTATTAGATGAAATTAAAAAATGAATTTATCAGTTAGGTATGATAAATGATATATAATTGAAAAATGATCTAATAATCAGTTGTTTAAATTATTTGAAATGGGCGTATTTTCTTTTCATTTTATTCCGAGAAGTAACTGGGAAAGTATTTTTCATTTTTGTCTGTTTTGTTGCAAAAATCGTAGCAGTTAGGATCTATTTATATCAAGGACAATCAAGAATAGCCTATTAGTGATTGGATCTGCCACGACGATAATTTTCCACTATGTACCAAAGGATCGATATTAAAAATCAAACGTTTTTGACAAACTCATAACTTGTTTTCTCCAGAATTTTTTTTTAAATGGTCGTCGTTTTCCCGCTCAATGTCAGCTGTCAATAACAAATGTTTTCGACGTTGAAAAAAGTTTTCTTCGTAAATTATTTCGTATTTACTCCACAGAAGAACGAGTTCATAAGGAATTAATTTATATCTGCTATGAAAATATTTGGTATACTTTTACGTTTGACAGCGGATAGGAAAATAATTAATGATCGCTGCCAGTAAAACAAGTATGGATTCGGCAACAGTTGATGCGGGTTATAGCCAGTTAAATCTCGACTGTTTTCGTATTTAAATAAGGTTGAGTCTTGCTTAAATTTAATGCTGTGTGAAATCAATTCCTAGAGACCTTTTTATTTAATTAAATTTGTCAAAAGCTATTTTTTCACGAATCATTTTTGTTTTGAAGCAAATAAATTTGGATCGTTCGAATAGAATGACTCCGATGCGATTGAATGAATTTTGAATTTTTCGATGAATTACAACATTTGATTATAATATTTCATAGGCTTCTGTACTCTGTATTTTGATTAAATTTACAGGAAAGAAAAACGAAGTAATATTACAAAATTTCAACAAACTTAACTGTAGGTAAGATTAATTAATCTAAACCAAATTACTAAACGTGTTTTCCAAAAATCCTCCGGTATAAACTAGTGGACAAAATTGTTTAGTATTGAAGTTACTTGATTTTATGTACTTGAATAATTAAATATATATACTATATATTTTTATTGCTTAGATGGATGGACGAGCTCACAGCACACCTGGTGTTAAGTGGTCACTGGAGTCCATAGACATCCACAACGTAAATGCGCCACCCACCTTGAGATATAAGTTCTAAGATCTCAAGTATAGTTACAACGGCTGCCTCACCCTTCAAACCGAAACGCATTGCTGCTTCACGACAAAAATAGGCAGGGTGGTGGTACCTACCCGCGCGGACTCACAAGAGGTCCTACCACCAGTAAAGAATATAAAGTTCGACACATCAAGTGTAATGCCCGTATCTTTAGACGTTTTGTAAAATAGTCCTCCACTCATAACTCATCCGATGATGCTCGAGCATTCCTCCCAAACTTACTCGAGTTTGGTATTTTTAGTCGACCATTACAATATTCCTCAGCTGTCCTCGAGTGAGGTAGAGAGGTGTTATTGCGTCACCACAACAACATCAGTTTGAGGATAATTTGATCAAGCTAGCATCAAACCCATAGAGTTCTATAGTCTATGGTCATTGTTTAATGTCAAAGTCAAGCTGCCGCTGTCTGTTTGACACTAGACGAACTTGTTTGATGTTTTGGTTGCTGAGTTATTCGTAAATATGTGTGCGTGCGGTAAATCTGAAAGAGTATTATTTATTTTCTAACCTATTATTATTTTAGATTTCGGATCCGGCTTTGTATTTTTATTCGCCGCTTTTGTGTGATTTTGATTGCATCGTGTTGTTGAAGTGCTTTTCCACAACCACCAGTTTATTATTATATAAATAAAACTTATAATCGCATTGACTTTATTTATCAGGTAGTAAGCAAAATATGACTCTTATATAGATAAATAAAATAAAGAGTTTCAAATGTCTAACCTCGAACTATTTACTTTATTAATAAATATTATCAAAATTAAATTATCAAAATGTGCGGGAATCATGCACAGATCCAGGCCATTGCACAACAATATCATATATTTCCATTTGCGGTCCACATACTATTTGGACATTGATAGAAAACCAGCCTTGAGGAACGTTCAAGGTACATCGCGACGTACCTTGACTTGACAGTTCGCTTACTTCACTCCGGTTAGGACAATTTTCCAAGGACGTTTGAGTGGAGTTTATTTTTACGATTAAACATACCAAAACGCGCGTTGGAGGTAGAGTCGAGTCGAGTTAAGCTCGTGTGAACGACTAAAGATACGGGTGTAAGTCGTGTAGAAGTACATGGTTTTCACTAATACATTTTGTCTGTTTCCTTTATATTTTAATCGCCTTTTTTTTGGCGCTTGGATATCATTGTTTCTTCAAGGCCTCCAAAAAAAACATTTTTTGACATTTTTAAGAGCGAGTAATCGCGTGCTACGCTTTAATGAACAAATTGGGTAATATAACTTGAAATTTATTATTAAAACAGCTTTTATGGTTTAATTTCGCATTTAATATTTTCATTTTAGTATTCCAGACGTTTCGAAATTTATTTCGAATCATAAAATTAATTTTAATTATGTCTACGACTCGCGAAGATGGAAGAAAATATTAAAAATCATTGTTTAAGGAACTTTAAAACACGCGATAAAGAAAATGAACGATAAGTATATGTCGGCGCAAATATGACTATTTACCTACTGATCATCAACTAATTACTCTGTGATAAGAAATTGATGTTAAACAGTTCCTTTTATTGTAATTTCAATACTTTAAAACGTGTTTGAAAAACGTGTAAACCCGCTCACGTGTTTGAAAAACGTGTAAACACGCTCACGTGTTTAAAACGTGTCAACACGCTCACGGGTACGAAGCCCCATAAATACGGCCGTGCTGTCTAGCACTGATAGATTCGTGTCCGAGCCGTTGTACTGTACGGATATCTCTGTAACGTTGTTATGCTTCTCGTGCAATATACGAAGTTCTCGTGAAGTTTTGTTTCGGAAACCCAAACATGAGTCATTCATCAATAAAGTAAGAACCGTGACGTCAGAGGTGCTGACGTCACACTTTTTAAAAACATCACGGCGGTCCCTATTCCGTCATCAGAAGCGGGATCACACGCCGCCTCCACTCAGCAACAACCTGGTGACCAGATAACCGTATCGGCGGATAATGACTACCCTCCAGCATCAGCCGATAAGCCTGTACAGTCTGCTTCACAAACCAGCATGGTCGAGCGACGGAATCAACAATCAACTGATCAATGAATACAAAAGATAAGTTTTTATTTTTGACTACTAAAATTTCACCACAAAATTCATCTGAAGACCATGATATCCTTACACAACGAACAACACCTTACACATTCTTATCCCACCTTCAATAAATCTACGAGAACCTCCGAGAAATCTACGAGAACCTCCGAGAAATCTACGAAAACCTCCGAGAACCCTACAATAAAATCGCATTAATAGTCTCAAACTCACATAGTTACAAGTAACGCAAGTATAACAGATGCGCTACTCAGAGAAACTTTTTATTCCTGCAGATCAATGGGAATCAAAGAAAACCTACGAGAATCAACGAGGCTGGTGCAGAGCGCGCACCGCCCAAGTGGGATCACATGCCGCCTCCGCTGAGCAACAACCTGGAGACCAGATAACCGTATCGGCGGAAGAAGACTACCCACCAGCATCAGCCGATGAACCTCTACCATCTACTTCACAAACCAGGATGGTCGAACAACAAAATCAACAATCAGCATAAGGATAAGTTTTTATTTTTGATTAATAAAATTACGCCACCACATGAGTACCACAGTGTACGCCACCACATGAGTACCACAGTGTACGCCACCACATGAGTACCACAGTGTACGCCACCACATGAGTACCACAGTGTACGCCACCACATGAATACCACAGTGTACGCCACCACATGAGTACCACAGTGTACGCCACCACATGAGTACCACAGTGTACGCCACCACATGAGTACCACAGTGTACGCCACCACATGAGTACCACAGTGTACGCCACCACATGAGTACCACAGAGTACGCCACCACGTGAGTACCACAGTGTACGCCACCACATGAGTACCACAGTGTACGCCACCACATGAGTACCACAGAGTACGCCACCACGTGAGTACCACAGTGTACGCCACCACATGAGTACCACAGTGTACGCCCACCACATGAGTACCACAGTGTACGCCCACTACATAAGTACCACAGTGTACGCCCACTACATAAGTACCACAGTGTACGTCCACTACATAAGTACCACAGTGTACGTCCACTACATAAGTACCACAGTGTACGTCCACTACATAAGTACCACAGTGTACGTCCACTACATAAGTACCACAGTGTACGTCCACTACATAAGTACCACAGTGTACGTCCACTACATACAGTGTACGTCCACTACATAAGTACCACAGTGTACGTCCACTATATAAGTACCACAGTGTACGTCCACTATATAAGTACCACAGTGTACGTCCACTACATAAGTACCACAGTGTACGTCCACTACATAAGTACCACAGTGTACGTCACAATATAAAACTACACAAAATAAGTTACTTTCAAAGTAACATAAAAAGGTACACAGATACCAATCTCAGAAACAGACATTCCATTGTTTCAGATGGACTCCAAGAACTCTCTGGTGATACACCATACATGGGCGGCTGGTGCAGAGCGCGCACCGCCTGTCAGTATGGCCGTGTCGGCGCAAATATGACTATTTACCTACTGATCATCAACTAATTACTCTGTGATAAGAAATTGATGTTAAACAGTTCCTTTTATTGTAATTTCAATACTTTAAAACGTGTTTGAAAAACGTGTAAACCCGCTCACGTGTTTGAAAAACGTGTAAACACGCTCACGGGTACGAAGCCCCATAAATACGGCCGTGCTGTCTAGCACTGATAGATTCGTGTTCGAGCCGTTGTACTGTACGGATATCTCTGTAACGTTGTTATGCTTCTCGTGCAATATACGAAGTTCTCGTGAAGTTTTGTTTCGGAAACCCAAACATGAGTCATTCGTCAAGAAAGTAATGACCGCGACGTCGGCGGTGCTGACGTCACACTTTTTACAAACATTACGGACGTCCCTACTCCGTCATATATTATTATGATACTGTCTAGATCTATTTAACTTGAAAAAGTAGGTAAATTTCACATTTGAAACTTCAGTCTCGAATATCTCTTAACTTTTATTGAAAACAACATTACTTTTAATTAGCAGCGGTAGTTAACGGCTTAAAAGAAATCTACCAAAATCTTGAATCTTACTAACGATAATTATTTCGTTAGTCTCGCTAAAACTCGAGAACGGCTGGACCGATTTGTCTAACTTTGGTCTTGAATTATGTTTGGAAGTCCAGGGAAGGTTTAAAAGGTACATTTAAATATGAAAATGCTCGGAATTAAATAAAAATCCCCCGTCGGACGGATTCCTTTTGTTCGTTTTAAGTTTATTTTATACAAAAGTTTAGATATTTTATTTATCGATTGAGGCACTACGAAGTCTGCCGGGTTAGCTAGTTCTAAATAAATCGTGTAATGGCTAGTTTGGAATGACCCCATGTAGGTTTTGGATCTACCGAGCAGAAGTAAGAGATTTACTGTATGTCCTTCCCTATAAACTAATTTCGGTTTTAAACCAGGTAGATATTGTATGATGTCCTCTATTGGTAAAACGTAAAACTTATTACAGTGGGTGTTAAAGACATCGACCGACATTTTATTTGAACACGAGAACTTGTTGCCCATGAAACAAACAAACACTCCTACTTATGAAGGAATAGAATCCAATTTCCTTATATCCGTGAATTTTTGTTTTGGTTACAGTAAGCAAATAAATTAACCTTTTTGATCTTAAATTTATCGTCTGTAATGTGCAAACCTATTAAGTATTTTTTTTTATTTTAATCGTCCAACGTTTCTGAACATCTGACGTGTATTATACAGGTCGTTCTAAATTGTGCATAAGAAATTCAGTTGACCAAAGTTTATATTGCTAATAGCTATTAAGAGCTGTACAATCTTGGATATTTCTAACTCGACATCTAATTAGCTTTTAAGCTGTTATTGACATTTCATCTTCATGTCTCTAGAAGCATATAGAATTCAAGTTGCCTATTCAAAACTTCAGTATATCTTTACCTCAGCAATCCCAAAATTCTTAAAGACAAAGGTCTTCAATGCTTGCGTACTACCGATTATGACACATGGCGCTGTAAAATAGACATCGATCGTAAGCCTGATCTGTAAGTTCAAAGTCGCTCAGCGCGTATGGAAAGAACTATGCACGGAGTTTTTTTGATGAATCGAGTCAGAACGAAGAAATCCGTCGAAGACCCAAAGTAACCGACACACCCCTAAGATTAGCAGCTGTAGTGGCAATGAGCCGGACATGTGTGTCGCAGAACTGATGACCGAAGCAGAAAGAGGTTGGATTGCGGAAGACGGAGGACTGCTCACTAAGGTAGACTATACGAGAGGCATACATCCAGTGTAGTGGCAATAGATATACCGCACTTGAAACCGTTATTAATGTTTCTGGACTTGAGATTTCGGTGAAATTAAAAGATATTTATTTTTGAAAAAGAAGTTAGCGTGTGTATTCTGAATCAGGAATCATACAGTTTTATAGGATAGTGGGGTTAGGGAATAATATTCTTAACCAATAGCAACCGCACATGTTTCTTGCGTCACACACAGCTCGATTCTATTGGTGACGAAAATTTATACAATAATACCAATATGATAATACCAATAACAAAATACAGAGACAACATTTTCAAGGATTGCAGATGAGTGAACATCCAGCGTTGAAGAGATACAGGCTGATGACTAGACACTGGATGCCGTAAGCCCTTTTATGCTTTCAAATTGAAACGGTTGAGATTCTCGAACACCCTATATAGTAGTAAGGTTTCCAACAAACCGATTGGCGTGGTACATTCGATTTTCAATTTGGCTCCCAATCAGGACGCGCAGTCGGCGTCGTTTCCGACAAATTGCGTTTCGCACTGCAATGTGTTGCCAGCCCTCTCCGTCTGGATTTTCTAAAAGAGGACTTTTTTTATTGCATCGACAGGTGAGCGAGTTCACAGCCCACCTGATCCAAGTGGTTACCGGAGTCCATTAACACCGTAGCGTAGACTACCAACGAGACCTTGAGACATGAGCTCTAAATCTTAGTTCTATTATACAACGGCTTCTCACCCTTCAAACTTGAATGAATCACAACTCCGCGGTAGAAAATAGACAGGGTGGTGATACCTATCCGTGCGGGTTCACAAGATGCCTTATCACTGGTAACTTAATCAGTATCATCGGTTTCGACACCATATCACTAATTTATTTAAGTATTAACTAATAGTATTTAAAATAGTCAATGCAGCTTAATTGAAGCTTATTATATTACGACAGTCAAATGTTAGCAATAAATTTGCGAACCTTTACGAAGTACAAAGGTAAGTTAAACTTTTGCGAAGACTATAAGGTACATGCATACATATTCACTGACAAAAGTCATATTGATACGCGTCTTAACGAAATACCACTAATAATGTTAGATGTAACCTGTGTTTTCATTCAGAAAATTTATGAGAATGGTCTAACCTTGGCAACACTACCGTGAAAGTGCAAAAATAAAGTACACCCACTTTGATATGAGTTTAGATTAAGTTTTCCATAAATAAATATACGTAAAAAATCGGTTTTGCCATTTCTAATTAGGTTTTTCAACGTATATAGAGGAAATTTTGGTAACATTTATCCGGTTTTTGGGAAATTGGGTCTATACCCAATTATTCTTCAATTTCAATCTACGCCAAACGATTACAATTGACATCTTATCGTAAGATGGTCCGTAAGCACATGAGTTCTATACATCCACAGTAATCAAAACTGAAATAAAAAATTACCTTGTCTGGAAATCTATTTTATTTATCTGAAAGGCAAAAATCATGTTTGAGGTGGGCCTATCAGATTAATTATAGGCGAGAATGTGCCTGTGAAATTTTATATAATAATGTGCACACATTCACACCTCGGCTTGATGAGTGGTGATTCAATTAATTTCGCATCGCATAACCCGGCCTTTGATAGTGAAGGGAATAAAATGATTTTTGTAATACCAATTTCGATAGTTCCTATAATTTAGGATTGCATAGAGGCATGCGACCAGAGCTCCAATTATAATATATTTTATATAAGTAGTATGTCGTTGTGGATGGTATACGTTATTTTTTTTATTTTATTGCTTGTATAGGTGAACGAGCTCACGGCCCACTTGGTGTTGAGTGGTTACCGGAGCCCATAGACATCTACAACGTAAATGCCGCCACCCACCTTGAGACATGAGTTCTAAGGTCTAACTTTTAACAGTACAACGTCTGCCCCAACCTTCAAACCGAAACGCATTACTGCTTCACGGAGAAATAGGGAGGGTGGTGGTACCTACTCGTGCGGACTCACAAGACGTCCTACCATCAGTAACTACACAAATTATAATTTAGCGGATTTTATTTTTATAACACAATGCTATTCCTTCACCGTGGAAGTCAATCGTGAACATTTGTAAGTACTTATTTCATTGGAAAAATTGGTACTTGCCGGCGAGATCCGAACACCGATGCATCGCTACATACGAATGCACCGGGTGCCTTATCCTTTAGGCCACGACGACTTCATACGTTACAACGACACGAGTTATTTACTGGTGGTGTTAGCTCTCTTGCTAGCCGACAGAACTTTATCCTATTCCCTAGACCCGTGTTTGATGTTAATTCTCAAAATATGTATTGAGGAAGTCCAGGCGAGCTTATTGAGCACAATAATTTAGTGCATGTGGTAATTTGGTGGTTTTATTGCCAGACGGGCGGACGCCACATCTGATGATAGGTGGTTACCATCGTTCTTGGTCGTCAGCAACGCCAGGGACACAATCAGGCCGCTGCCTACCGTTGACTATCCTGCAAAAGTGAAAGTTTTAAAAAGGACATAACCACAAAATTCAGAATACACCATGTAGGAAAATTCATTCCATGGCTGGATTGCATGTGGGAACATGTTATCTGGAAGTGAACTGTGGATGCACGCAGTAGTTCTAAATAGCATCGAAAAACCAATGGCAGACGGTTTTTTTTGGCTACCTATTCGCTGGCGGCATCAGGGGATATTCCAGCTATGCCCCGACGGATAAGTGGCAGATGGTGTGATAGTAAAAACGAGACGACGTCAACATCTTAAACAACTCCTCACAAAACTATTAGCAATCTGGACAATTTAAAGCAAAAGGTGCCCTATTCGAACGATCACTGAGTTTCTCACCGGATCTTCTCAAAAAATTTTATCGATATATCGATGAGTCTAAAAAGAATCTCAACACCATGTCTGCACCAGTATCGACACGGATCTAGAATGCAATTAGTAAACGAATATTTGCTGTTACAGCGCTCGTGAAATTTACACGTACTGTAGCTGAATGTGTGTTTTCATACGTTTATATGGTTCGGATCCTCATTTCGAATTTAGATTAAGCTGACGGCTACTCGCATAGTGCCAGCTGAGTCAAGCTGCGCAACGCGGGATGGACTTCAGTCGGGGCTGACGCTGACAATGCGAGGAGGCGGCCCAGCGAATAGAACGGACTAGAAAGAATGAACAAAAATACCAACAACATAACAAAACGAAAAACACGTGTGGCACTCGGGGACTGCCGCGGTAAAGCTATTGCATAGTACTTTTTATCAACTTATGCAATTATAATTAGACAATAATAATTTAATATTAAAACAACAATAAAATAAGACCACGCTATATTTATAAAAATTAACAAAACATTAACTGTCCTCTTCACACTCATAAGCTAGACCGCGCGAGAGAGAGATGGGCAGACTTTTCATAGAGCACATGCAGTGCGATGTCACGCCGCGCTCTTATTCACAAACACTACACAAGCGTAATGTGTGAATGTGTTGAACGCGAGCTACATGGTAGGCGGAGTGGGGGGTGTTAGGTTTTATTTTTGTTACGGAATTTCTTGATTCAGTCGCTACGTTCAAAATCCGCGATAAAAGCTATGCAATAGCTTTATATGAAAAAAAATTGAGCGTGTACGTAATACGACAATGTTTAATTTACCTAGTAGATAATAATATAAGTGTCGGATGATTAACATAATATCAATGAGGACAACACCGCAATAACAATCGAGGTATGACAGCGAACTCAGAAAAAGAGGGTTATCAAATGAAGAATTAAGTAAATAGACTATGTATATATTTTATGCTTGAGATCGGAAGTTAAAGGTGTGAGTGTTAAAAGAAAATAGAGTGGTCTGTTCTAATTTAGTGCCCCGATCCCATATAAGGATGAATATGTTACTTAAGTACTAGTGATCACCTAATGATCGACTGATAAGAATCACTATATTTTTTTTTGTATTTTTTCATCCAATTTTATAGCCTGTTTTCTTGAAGTTTTGAAAGAAAAACCTAATATTTGCAAAATTTCTATCGACAACATTTTAGTTCTGTTCATTGATTTTTGACGAAGAAAATCTATTGAACAAAAAAAATAGGGTGACGAACACACAAAAAAAAATTGTAACAGTTTTCTGTCGATTTATTTTTTATTAAAGTCCATTTATAAATATCTATCGTAATGACACTAAGACACGCATATTGTTAAGATTTTAATTGCAGTGAAACCATGTTGCATTAGAATCAGTGAATACGGGCCATCTTAACCTGGAAATATTTTTATTAGGTATTTAACATTTTATTTGATAAAAATATTGTGCAACGCTAACATTTATCCACACTCAGGATAAAATTAACTAAACTTAAACTTTTATAGAATTTTATTTATATTAACAAATTTCAATATATCTTCGGATATATAGCCCGTCAACTCGATTACTGGTGGTAGGACCTCTTGTGAGTCCGCACGGGTAGGTACCACCGCCCCGCCTATTTCTGCCGTGAAGCAGTAATGCGTTTCGGTTTGAAGGGTGGGGCAGCCGTTGTGACTATACTGAGACCTTAGAACTATATCTCAAGGTGTGTGGCGCATTTACGTTGTAGACGTCTATGGGTTCCAGTAACCACTTAACATCACGTGGGCTGTGAGCTCGTCCACACATCTAAGCAATAAAAATAAAAAAAACTCGATAACAGCCTCCAAATAGCTGATGCTAACGGGAACAACGTGGATATCATATAGATTTTATGAGATCATCAGCATAGTTAGTTTTAGACATAGACCTAAATATTTCGTTAGATTGTGAATTATGACATCATATGACAGCTTTAAAACCTATTACTAAAATTTAATTATTCAATCAATTAAAAGAAAAATATTGAGAACTGAAAATTTTCGGCCATCATAAATTATGCAATTTAGCACCACCCTCTTTAATTTGCTAGTACTACAATTGCATCTAATAGTCTTGTGCTCGTAGTTTAGTATAAGCATACTAGATGGCGCTTTCTCTAATCTTGTACCCGTAGCTTAGTACAATTGCACTAGATGGCGCTTTCTCATATTTGACACTCAAATTGACTAGCAATGAAGATTTTAGAATTTCCACTGGACCGCGAACATGCGATTTTTATTTTTGCAGATTTTGAACAGTTTCAAGCTTAAAATTAAATCCGGCAGGTGGCATTGCGATTGTGCTCTCAGTTGTAATAAAATTACTACTACTACTAATTGTACTGTAATTAAATATTACAGATGGTACAGCATATTGTAAACGCACCAGTTTATGTGCTAATCTGTCTATTTAAACAACGAAGTGAATACACGTTCCAATATCTGTAATGGTGGCTTTAGAAGTCATTTAACACCAAGCGATGCAGCTAATACAAGAGCCACTTAACATCGCATAGACTTATTAGAGGCTCGTCATACCTACCAATATGATCTTTGATTTTAGTCAAATCGGCTGTTTGCTTTATCGAAGAGCGCCCTATTGTATTAACCATAGCACGTACTCCACCCGATCCATGAACGGTGCTTTTAGGTACCACAAGCACCGGTCACCGTCCTCGTCGAACCCGTCGCTTGCGACGAAGGACTCGACGAATGAATTAACCCATAGACACAGCCCACTGAGTTTCTCGCCGGATCTTCTCAGTGGGTCGCGTTTCCGATCCGGTGGTAGATTCTGCGAAGCACTGCTCTTACTAGGGTCGGTGTTAGCAACACTCCGGTTTGAGCCCCGTGAACTCACCTACATACGTTAGGGTGAAGCTAAAATAGCTCTCAAGGCTATCAGCATAGTTAGGATTAAAAAAACGTACTCCATTTCAGAGTTAAACTTTATCTTTCTTCTATCTTTCCACCCTAGCCCACACACGCCCACTGCTGGACATAGACCTCGCCCAAGATTCGCCACAACGACCGGACCTGCGCCGCCTGCATCCAGTTGGTTCCCGCGACCCTCAACAAGCCTAACGACAACTCCGACTAAAATGTATCTATTAATATCATACCTCTACTAGTGGTAGAACCTCTTGTGAGTCCACACGGTTAGGTACCACCGCACTGCCTATTTCTGCCGTGAAGCAGTAATGCGTTTCGGTTTGAAGGGTGGGGCAGCCGTTGTAACTATACTGAGACTTTAGAACTTATATCTCAAGGTGGGTGGCGCATTTACATTGTAGATATCTATGGGCTCCAGTAACCACTTACCACCAGGTGGGCTATGAGCTCGTCCAACCATCTAAGCAATAAAAAAGTCTGAAAGGATATAACAGGAAACATATAAACACGAGATTAAACTGTAGAGGTTGTTATAATTATGTGTTTGGCGTTCGTTAGAGGTTAACAATTAAAACAAAAATTATTTATAAAAATCACAGTCGTGTATTTATCGATAAATACTGGTAATCAGAATAGCCATAGGGATTTAACCGAATAGAAACCATACGTAGCGCAATTAAAATTATCCATAAAACATTATTCTAAAATTATTTTACACTATATTTTAAATAATTGATTTTCATAAGCTAAAGACGTCTAAAATAACTCTAAGATTGTCGTGTACATTTTTATAAATACGATCGATGAAAAATACTAATGTTTTAAACGTGAAAGGAACTTATCAATAAGTCATGGGCCCGATTTTTTTTTCCTTAACAAAAAATCTTAAAGTATCGATAACTAGAAAATCGTTTGATAATTGCCAATTAATTTTATACAGTGACTGATTGAGAAGTGACGATAACTGTATTACATAAGTCCAAAGTCGGCTTTTGTTAAGAAATTTGATATATTTTAGTAACTAAATTCTGTAATGTAATGGTATTAAATGTAAGGTATATTTCAGTCCTGGTGAATTATACGCTTCATATTACACAATCAGGAAATAATTGTATTACAAAAACGATACTTGGATTTTGGCGATAAGCTAACGAATTAACACCAATGTCATTTATTACACATTAAAATTAGCCAGCAATGAATACTGCACACTTTAGTGTAGTCCAAATTCACATTCCAAAGTAAATGCTACCACTAACCTCGAGACATAAGGTTGAATATGATTAGGTACTACAATACAATTGAGATATTTTTTTATTGCTTATATGGGTGGACGAGCTCACAGCCCACCTGGTGTTATGTGGTTACTGGATCCCATAGACATCTACAACGTAAATGCGCCACCCACCTCGAGTTAAGCTTTAAGGTCTCAAGTATAGTTACAACGGCTGTCCCACCCTTCAAACCGAAACGCATTACTGCTTCACGGCTGAAATGGGCAGAGTGGTGGTACCTACCTGTGCGGACTCACAAAAGGACCTACCACCTTTTTTTTTTTTTATCACACGTTCAAAGGTTAGTGGTGACAATTACGATTTGATTTCTATTGACTCATTAAACACTTGCCGTGGGCTCGTCTCCTGGTGGACAGCTAAGAAGTTGCAAAGGACTGCTAACCCATAACTTAGGTCTTGTTAATCTTAACTGGCAATTATAAAACTATTTATTACAAATCTGCCACCTATGAAGCTAATTGTTTAAAAACCGTATCAATATTCTACGTGTCTATTTAGAGCTTAGGGTGTTAACAATAAGGCTTATATCCATCAGAGCCAGAGGAGTTTGAACGAGCCGAGTGAGGCTTTCGTTTGAAATATGAACTTATTTTTCAGTTTAACATTTTAACAGTTTGGAGTTTTTGTTTTCGACTTCAGAAAGGTTTGTCTTAACTTTTAAGCGAACAAAGGCTTGTAGTGTGAACGCAATACGTTTTGTAGAATGAAGGGATTGGTGATAGCCAGGAGGCCAGCGTCTTCAAAGCGAGAGTGCAAACTTTAACACCCTGCCTGCGGGATAATTTTTGAGGGACTTTCAGGCAGCGTATATGAGGTATTTTTGAGGCAAGATTGGACTTCTTTATAGTGCGCTTGAGACATTATAGGCCTCACAAAAGTCCGTTTATGAATACACACATAGCATAGCATGGCATAGGAGATGATGGTCGCTCATGGGGCTTTTTAAGCCGGATAACGCAGTAAACGTGTTAACGATTGTCTCAAACCACATTTAGTATGTAGACGCTTCAAATCGACGCTTGAAAAGCAAACGTGACTACGCGACAATAACTGCTTTGTACATAAATGATAGGCAATAACCATATTCGATGCGCAAAAAAATATATATCTCTAGGTCTATTAAAATCATTACAATCCTACAGCTAGATTCGTTAAAATAGATTTTTTTTCAGGTATATCAACTTGAAATTAGTCTACTGTAAAGTTCACGCATTGTCGCTTAGTCTCGTTTGCCTTACAAGCGTCGAAATGCTTTACAGTTTTTGCGGCTGCGGCGACTCAAATAATAATTACATTTAAAGAACGCGATATTAATCCGCAATACTAGTTTTATTTACTAAGTCTACGTACGACCGCGAAGTAGCAACCGAAGAATGAATATCGAGGGTTGCAAGACTGTTTGTTTGGTTTAAGTGACATTTTGCTTGACATTTATCTTTGTAATAAAATGCCCGTTTTATTTGGCATTAGCATCAACAATTCGATATTTTTAATTGTACTTCAATTAAGTTTACCCCATTAAAACAGCTGAAGAAGTTTTTTTGTTATGATATCTTTTTCCAAATTTTAAACTTTAATTACGTGTCCTGTAAAGTTGCAAAAATGTCGCTTAAGCCATATATCCTTTAATCCTTCGATATAATACTAGTTTACTAAAATGATCCAACTGATAACCTATCTCTGGTCTCCGCCAGTATCAATATCACCTTTTTTAAAAATTAATAACTTAATGTTCCTTCTTCAATAGTAAAAGTGTGATTTTCAACCCGTTCCAACTCCCAAGGCTTACATTATAATGTAACTATCAGTAATCTCACGCCACACTCAATATGCAAACGTATATACGGATTTGAACCACGACCACACAAATTTAAGTCCACGACCGCATCTGATATTAATTTCAAAACATTTATAATACCAACTTGATTTTCTTAAGAAACTCGAAACATTCAATATTCTGATAACTCAACAAACAATTGTCTTTTTTTCTCTTACTATTATTTGGATGCCATAACAAAGACGGAACGATTGAATGTTTCAAAATCACAGAAAAACATTTGAGTAGATTTACTTATGTTAGTTATAAAATGTGTGATAAGTACATTGACATTCTGTACTGTAATACAAGTGCAAAGAAATAACTTGTATAATAATGCAAATTGGGTATTCTAATTAAACTTATTAATTTAATTAATGAAGCATGGTCATTAGATAATACATATAATAAACTGGAATAAACGAAGTTATCTTTGTAGACATTAGAGGCAAATTAATAGATCTAATTGTATTTCACACATGGTTTATATGAATCAATCGTTTTCTTAACCGATTAGAACATTTTGATTGATCAACGGACTACAAGAGAATTTTTACAAATATTGAAATCATTGGTTTACGACTTAATGCCTGAATGTAGAACTTTAATTTGGTTGGTTAATGTATCGACGGCGTGTTATTCTGTTAAAAAAACTCACGCTGACGAATGAGGATCACGCACTGTAGTCTTGACACACGAGCTATGTCATTATTGCACGCTTTTAATACGTTCAACAGTGATTAATTAATATTTAAGATCTCAATTTTCATGAAATTCTTTTTGGTGATTTCATAAAAAATTGCCAGTTACCTGTACTTATCATGGCAGCGTCGCATCGAAATAGTTTGATCTTAGCACTCGAAAGTAAACAACAGCTTTTTCAATTCATTATTTCTTACACAACTAACATTCTAGAATTACCAGGAGAACCTGTTATTTTTTTTAACAAATTTTAAGTGAATTAATCACGCGCGGTGATGTTACACAACTAAAAACTAGAATTAACAGGGAAACTTGTCATTTTTTTAAAATTTTTTAGTGAATTTATCACTCGCGGTGATTGCATGAACATTCGTCTGTACAGAATTAGCAGAATAACACTACTGCGCCGTCTAAAGATCAAGCTTATTAAATGATAGATCGTGCCATTATTATCATAATTAAATAGGCAAATTAATTCACCTGACTATATTACTCGTAGTGCGAATTAATTGTTAATTTAATTAATTACACACCAAAATGTAAATGCCACGATTATTATCATTATTGCCTTACGTTTTCGGACGAAAATGGGCTTATAGCCACCATTGCTGATGTCATCACATTGTAAACATAATTAATTACTGTTATGTTGATTCCTTTTATGATAAAACATAAACAAAATTATTCGATAATAATTGGTTGTCATTCATAAATGTGTCGATACTAACTAAAATATACTCTGAAGGTATCACCCGTGACATGTAATGGGCGTACGACTGCCGCACACGTGCTGCCTAGCTATCTAGTTTATCTCGCGATTTATCGTGACCTTTCCTAACGAAAACACTATCGGAAAGCTAGCGTTTGAGCGTAAATGACCTTTCAACGAGACCGGATATCCCGATTCCAAACGAGATCTGGTAAACTCGATTGAAACGAAAAACTTCAACCGATTCACTATTGCATCATCTTCAATTTAAACCTTAGAACTAAATATGAGATTACTCTTATGAAGACGAACAGAGCGCTTAAAGCTCCAACGTCGATCCAAAAGTTCGATTTATCCATCGTCATTTCCTTCAAGAAGAGATCTGGGTTCCGGAAATGGCAGTATGCTTCCGAACAATACAGCTTCTCCCTTCCGAACCCGTAAACCGACAGCATGGCTCCTTCGAAGCCATATCTAACATAGCTTAAGTACGTCAGCCATCGAAGGTAGTTTGGTATTGCGTTGAAGTTTACGAAGAAACCGGAGAATAAGACGACCGGTATTGTCGTGACCGGTCCCAGGTACACCCCAGTCTCGATCTTCATGGCGGCACCGATGAGAAGTCCTAGAGACTGGGAGACTAGCGCCGTGAGTATGTTGATGGTCGTGAACATCAGCACTCGATCGGTCTGCATCGGCTGGCCCGTCATGAAGTACACTATGATCACGTAGACGCCACTGAATATTATCTGGAAATGGACATGGAAAAAATATTTTAAAGAAGTCAACGTGACACATGGAGAAGGCTAACCATTAACTTTGTTCCACATCGACGCTCAAGCTCTTGTCTTACTCAGTTTGAAATGGTTAGTGGAGGACATATTATCGCAATTTGATTTTATTTTTAAATTGGGAGGTACCTTATTATAGCAGCATTCCCATTTATTACCGTGCGGGTTGTAAGAAGCGACCAAGGGTTTCACAGGAGAATTTAAAGTAAATGATGATAAAGACATGATGGTAACATCAGCTCTTGTAAGTTCACTGGTTACAAATTACACTTTAATACAAATTTATACTTTTAAAGAATTTTGTTTTTACTACCGGATTGAAAGAATAGTAGAAAATATTGTGGAATACCCTAGTTAATCTACAAATAAAATTACCTGAAATGGTAGATCTGCCATTGTTTTTGCGAAATAGAAAGCCTTCAACGAATACCAGTAATTTAAATGCTCTCTCACGAATACGCTCATCTCTGTCGGGACTGAAAAAATAAAAACATATTAAGCTGTTATTGTTAAACAAAGCCATCCAAAAGGGCGGTTGGGTATACAGAGCCTTAGTGTCGTAATTTTCAAAACCCATTAAAGGTTTCCCAAAAAAACTTTACCACAATCTTGTCCAAATTCACCAGTTACCATTATCATCATGAAGATGTTGTATTCATCGTTGCTTTGCGTTTGAGACTTCGACTTAATATCTGATGTTGGTAATGAGCTGGGATTCTCGCTGCGCTGTGTATAGACCGTCTTTTCTACAGCATGTCAGAGTATGTGGTCACCAATTATTCATATTAGAATCTATTGTAATTAAAATAAGGAACTCACATGTGAGTATGGTAGGCATCATGGCAGTAAACATGGTGAACATAACGGTAAAAAAAATGCATCCAGCATTGCTCATCACTTTGGCGGCATCGTTCCCTATATCGTAATAGAGGAAACCAATCAACAATCCCACGATCGTATGTGAACATAGTCTTAAATGCGTCAATGTCTGGTCTCTAAGAATACTTCGGAAGGTTCGCTTCAATAAAATCCAAAATTGCTTCCACCCTGACGTCGGGAAACCGGTTTTAACTGGCTTCTTTGTGAAACTCTCGCTGGAGTCTAATAGCGAAGTGGTGCAGGTTACAGGAGCGAGGTTCGTAGAGTTTGGAATGTTCTGCTTTTCGGTATTGAGAACCGGTTCTGACATGTCTATCACAGTACACGTTGGTTTGTCTGTAAATGATTGTTTGTAAGATAAATTAATTAAGAATTAAATTATTAATTAAACTAAATAATAATGGACACACACATCTAAAAACTCTTTTTAAACTTTTTTACATTGCGCTGTAGACTTGGTTAAAGTGATAAAGATAGCGATGATAAAAAGTTGATGATAGATAGAATCTTAGGAGCATTAAAACTGGAATTTCAAGTAGGTAAACAAACACTGATAAACGTCGTTAAGTTGAGATATCTTCGATAATAAGTTGTCAATATTGACCTATCCTAGGAATATCCCTCTTAAACTGACACGAGTAATTGACTTATTAGCAGTAAAAATAGTACTAGGGATAGACCACTCATTCTTCAGTAATCGAGGCGTAAATTCCACAAAACCCCAAAATAACAAACATCGTCTGGCCTTCACCTAGTAGAAGCATATTTATGTAAATACTCACCAACAACTATAGAAAGAGCTTCTTTCTGAGTATTATTCTTATTCGGTTGATTATTGTAATTTACATTCTGAGGCACGGACGACGATGATGATGATGTGGAAGAAGACTGTCCCCGTCCGCAGTTTCCTTTATTCACGGCTCTTACTAGCTTGTGAACCCACTCACCGTGTTCACCACTTGCTACCTCCATTACTGGAATAAGAAATTAATACGTTTAGCATCGACTAACATACAACCCTGAAATAAGTATACATAAAAAAAACAACATAACTTACAATAATCAGCAGGGTTATGGTAGCTTGGACAGTGGAGCCCCATTGACGACAAAAATGGCACGAGACCCGTGACCTTGCCTTGGTAGATACACTGCCCATCAGTCAAAGTGTATAAAAAGTCAAACATCTCAAATAATCGGGCAGACGGTTGATGGATAGTACAGATTATCGTCCTGCCGCCTCTAGCCAAAGATTTTAATAATGATATGCATTGGAAACACGAGGAACTATCCAATCCAGAAGTTGGTTCATCAAAGAACATCACCGGTGGATTGTTAACTAGCTCCAAGGCTATTGATAGTCTTTTTTTCTGTCCTCCTGATAGATTTATGGTCCTAGTATCACCGGCCTCGATAAGACCGAGCATTTCTAATATTTCATCGATGACTATCTTCTTTGTTGTAGCTGTCATGTCCTTCCCTAGTTTCAGGTTAGCTGATACATACATCGCCTCCCGGACCGTCAAATGAGGTAGAAGGCAGTCATCCTGCATTATATAACAGGATAGTTTTCTGAATCTTCTCAAATTTCTTTCTTTTCCGTTTATCAGGATTGATCCGCTGACGTTTGATGTTCTGAAAGGATTCAAAAATTGAAATAGCCTTTAATATATTCAAGTTAACCTGGCGTTCAGCCAATTATAGTTTTATTTCCGTTTATATTTTAAACGATATAGTGTGTGATATTTTTACACGAAAAATTGCAGAAACAATACCTAATCACTGTCAGCTAGCCCCACATACCCATTTTTATGACCTAATTAAACTTCAACAATCTAGATGTCTAGAATGTAGATTTTAAGACCACAAAAATAAATAATTAATATTTGTAAGCATTTCAGTGACTAATGAAGTGATTTGGATCGGCGACTGAAAGAACTGTATACCTAAAGCAGATTATTTCGGACCTCTAACTGAACATCCACAAACTATAATTCTATTTCTGTCTTCGGGTCATGGCTGCAGACTCAAATGTAGTTTGTGTCGAGACCAAAATGAAAACTTATTTTCGTACGCTAGACATATTTTAGAATATTTTGAGATTATGTGATTTAACATCAACATAAATTATATTATTATTATTTGAAATAATAATGGATGTGGATGAGATGAAAATAAACAAAGTGAACGAACAACAATATCGATAATATTCGAAAAAAAATTATTATAAAAGAATGTTTAAGCCCATAAAAAAATTAATTAACTACTTAGTAAACTCCAGGTGTTGTACTATCCTTTCCCGGAGCCGTGGCGCACGGGCCGGCTGGTGCTTATCCCGAAGGACGGTCGCCCTAGAGACGAGCCCTCCGGGTATCGCCCGATAGTAGTGTTGGACGAGGCCGGTAAGCTCCTTGAGCGTGTGGTTGCCGGGCGTCTTGTTCAGCACCTGGAGAACATTGGGCCGGATCTCGCGTCCAACCAATATGGCTTCCGGAGAGGTCGGTCGACCGTGGACGCGGTCTTACGGGTCCGCGATCTTTCCGACCAGGCGTGCTCTGGGGGAGGTGTACTGTTGGCTGTATCGATTGATATTGCCAACGCTTTCAACACGATCCCCTGGAGCACGATCGTGGAGTCATTACGGTTTCACCGCGTCCCCACCGGTCTCCGTAATTTGATTGAGGATTATCTCTCAGGGCGGGCGGTGATCTTCCCCGAGCGGAGTGGGTGGGGACGAAAAACAGTGTCGCGTGGGGTTCCACAAGGGTCGGTACTGGGTCCACTCCTTTGGAATATAGGCTTTGACTGGGTCCTCCGCGGGGCTAACCTGCCTGGCGTCGAAGTGGTTTGCTACGCTGACGACACGCTGGTGACGGCTCGCGGAGACGACTACCGGTCAGCAGCCGTCCTGGTTGTGGCTGCAGTGGCAACTGTGGTAAGACGAATAAAGAGACTCGGCCTCGAGGTGGCCCTCCAAAAATCCGAAGCAGTGTGCTTCCATTCAGCTCGGAAAGGGCCACCTCAAGGCGCGAATCTCGTAGTCGGGGGTGTCACCATTGCTGTCCAGCCGAAGCTCAAGTATTTGGGCCTCGTGCTGGACGGCAAATGGAGATTCGACCACCATTTTAAGGCGCTGGTTCCGAGGCTCATGGGGGCGGCAGGTGCGCTGACCCGTCTTCTTCCCAACGTCGGAGGATGCAGCGCCGGTACTCGGCGACTGTACCTTGGGGTGGTGCGCAGTATGGCCCTGTACGGTGCTCCCGTGTGGTCGCCCGCACTCTCCGCGAGAAACGCGGCTCTGCTGCATAGAGCTCAGCGGGCGCTTGCGGTGAGGGTCATCAGGGGGTACCGCACCATCTCTCAAGATGTAGCCTGCGCTCTCGCCGGATCCCTACCCTGGGACCTCGAGGCCGAAATCTTGGCTGCGGTATATCGGCGTAAGGCGCAGGCCTTGAGTCGGGGGCGGTCGCCCGGCCCGTCGGCTGTCGGTCGGTGGAAGCGTGCTGCGCGTCATGTAGCATACGCTAAGTGGAGAGAGCGATTGCTGAAAGAACTTGGCCAAACTTCGGCCACCCGCCGGCGCACCCTCGGGGCCCTGGTGCCCGTGCTGGAGGCATGGTCGGATCGGCGTCACGGCGTACTCTCCTTTCACCTTGCGCAGGTCCTCTCGGGACATGGCTGTTTCGGGAGGTACCTGTGGAAGGTCTGCAGGAGAGAGCCACACCCGGGCTGCCACCAGTGCGGGCACCCGGACGATGACGCGCAGCACGCGCTCGAAACGTGCCCGCGTTGGGAGCACTCGCGGCGAGATCTCGTCGCGGTGCTGGGGAGAAACCTCTCCCTGCGGGCTGTCGTCGCCCGCATGTTAGAGGATCAGGGCTCGTGGGAGGCCATGGCCAGGTTTTGTGACCTGGTAATGGCGTCCCGTGAGGCTGAGGAGCGTGAAAGGGAGTGGGATCCCTCTTCAGCACCTCAGCGCAGAAGGCGGGATGGCCGGCGCGGGCGTGAAGCTCCCGCTCAGTCCCCGTAGGGACTATCAGGTGGCGGGTGCGGGGGCGCCCGGTACTCGACTGTCGGTCCAGTGGTGGGGCGGTGCAAGGTGGCTCCTGTGCGCCGCCCACGGTGTATCTCCCGAAATGACGTCCTTCGGGATTTTCCCGGAGATGAAATCCCGTCTTATCATGAGGACGGGTACCGGCGAAGGCAGACTTTCGGCGCGCACTGCGGTACCGTATGTCTGGTGTAGCCGGTGTGGTGGAGCTCGATGGGGTTTAGTCGGTAGTCGTTCTGCGGGGCAAGTGCTTCGCGCGCCTTTTTCAAGGCGTAGTCTCTTGCGAGGAATTCGGGGAGGTGGAGGACCTTCCTCTCAGGAGGCGCCGGAGTCCGACATAACCCGGTTCGTTACCCCCCCGGACCGGGTATCCGTAAATGGATTCCCCAGCGTTAAAAAAAAAAAAAAAAAGGTGTTGTACTATCCAATTTATAGTGCTAATAATTAAAATTTAGTGGCAAATAACATAACACTGCTAATCACTATACACTTTAATCTATTTTGATAACATAAAACCCACTTACTTATATCCGGCTAGAATGTTCATGAGTGTGCTCTTCCCTGCCCCCGAAGGCCCCATAATGGCTGTCAGCTCCCCAGATCGAAAGGTACCATTGATGCATTTAAGCAAGGACTTGTAACCTCTCTTCCTGCCCTCGCTGACTGAATAGGATAAATCAGAGAACTCTATGTCCACTGGAGGTCTTTTTGGCAGGTGTGTGAGAGTCGCCATTGGTTTTTTCTGATCTCCATAGCCATTTGGGATCTTGGGAACGAGAGTTGTGATTCCTGCTGCACCCGCAGCGCCATTGCATAGGTTCATTTGGGAGCCACTAAAACAATTCAGATACGGAATAATTAAATATATTATATGTAGAGCTTAAACTGGTTGCCATACATTTTGGCCTTGGTAAAAGTGTGGCAAAACATTGCTAAATGTTGTCCTATATCCATTTATCAAATCTTATCCTAAAATACAAAAGCTGGTAGAATCATAAAAAAAGTTAACCTTGTCTTTGTAGCTGTGATCGGTATAATCATAGAAAATCATCGAGATTACGACGTACGTAGTACATAATATGTCGATGTAGAAAATACACTTAAAATACACTACATATACATATTTCTATTAAGGCTTTAACACATTATTTTTAATTATTCCTTCGTGTTCCCAATTGTTTTATCTTTAGAATATAAAAATTTTAAATATGTATTATAGGTACATATAGATTTTTTTTACCAAATAAATATTAGTTGTCTTAAGATTGTTGTAGTGAGGGCACTAATGTTTGAAAACTCAAAAACGCTTTATCTGATTAAGTAGATAAGTCTAAATTCCAAATTTAAAAAAATAAATTCAAAAAAACCTCTAATAATACGTAATGCAGCAGTATTAGATTATACGACCAACAATTATTTCGTATCCCTAACTAAATGTCGACATTAGCTTAACGACTCGAAAATAACTGGAGTATTCGTGAAGACAGTGCCGACTAAGGCTATTTTCGGATAGAGCATTAACAATTTATCCTCGCCCACGCTACACCTGGTTGTTGGCTTCAGGCTTCTTACGTCACCAATGGATGACGTCACAAGAGAAAGTTATCACGACTAAGAAGGATAAAAAATCGAGAAATTATGTAAAGTCCAAAACCCACAGTAACCTATTGAAGTCTTCAAGGATTTATACTAAATATCCTGCTAACCTAGCAAGGGTTCTAAATTACTTATTTTAAAGTTTCAGGAATTGGATAATTATTTGCGCAAAATTTAAATATTTAAGGATGTTTTTAGTCATTTTTCTCTGCATGTTCATCTGTTTGGATGGGTTCATTTGACAATATTCGGGGATAACGGCCTAGATAATCTTATGGTCTGGATAATCATGGTTAGAATTATTGATGAGAAATCGATTCGACGATAGCCTCCACCATTTAAAAATGATAGACAACATCCTAACACTCTACGGGTAGTTTTCGTGCCGCATCGCGCTGACGGGACACCAGCCGATCGTCATCGCATCCGTATATCTCCCTCCTGACAAACCCCTCCTGAGCAGTGACCTCGAGACACTGCTCGGTATGGGGGACGCGGTCATCCTGGCAGGCGATTTAAATTGCCACCACACTAGGTGGAACTGCCATCGCACGAATGTGAACGGTAGGCGTCTCGACGCGTTCATAGACGACCTCACATTCGAAATATTCAACCCCCCGACCCCCACGTGCTATCCGTACAACGCCGCGCGTCGTCCGAGCACAATAGATCTGGCACTGCTGAGGAACGTAACTCTGCGCTTACGCTCCATCGAGGCAATGTCAGAACTCGACTCAGACCACCGACCTGTCGTCATGCAGCTCGGTCGCCCACTCAACCGCGAACCAGATACGAGGACCATGGTGGATTGGAAGAAGCTGGGCACGTGCTTAGCTGACACCGCTCCACCAATCCTCCCTTGCGGCCCGGATTCAACTCCATCCCCCGAGGATACCGTCGAATCCATAAACATCTTCACTGATCACGTCTCGACGGCGATCACAAGATCTTCCAAGCAAGTCGATGTGGAGGATAGCTTCCACCGCATCAGACTTTCCCCCGATCTTAGGGACCTCGTTAGAGTTAGGAACGCGGCAATCCGGGCCTACGATCGATATCCCACGGATTCAAACCGGACTCGGATGCGTCGCTTACAGCGGGAGGTCAAATCCCGCTTGAGCGACGCCCGAAACGAAAACTGGGATAGTTATTTAAAAGAACTCGCGCCCACTCACCAAGCATACTGGCGACTAGCTAGGACCCTCAAGTCCGAAACTATCGTCACTATGCCGCCTCTCGTACGCCCCTCAGGCCAACCACCGACTTACGATGACGATGACAAGGCAGAGTTGCTGGCCGATGCACTGCAAGAACAGTGCACCACCAGCACTCAACACGCGGACCCCGAACACACCGAGTTCGTCGACAGGGAGGTCGAGCGCAGAGCTTCCCTGCCGCCCTCGGACGCGTTACCCCCCATTACCACTTCCGAGGTTAAGGAGGCGATCGATAGCCTACAACCACGGAAAGCTCCCGGCTCCGACGGCATCCGCAACCGCGCGCTAAAACTGTTACCAGCCCAACTGATAACGATGTTGGCCACGATATTAAATGCTGCTATGACGAACTGCATCTTTCCCGCGGCGTGGAAAGAAGCGGACGTTATCGGCATACACAAGCCGGGCAAACCGAATAACGAAACCGCGAGTTACCGCCCCATCAGTCTCCTCCCGGCGATAGGCAAATTATACGAACGGCTCCTTCGTAAACGCCTCTGGGATTTCGTATCCGCGAATAAAATTCTTATAGACGAGCAGTTTGGATTCCGCGCCAGACACTCGTGCGTCCATCAAGTGCACCGCCTCACGGAGCACATCTTACTAGGGCTGAACAGGCGGAAACCCATTCCGACAGGAGCCCTCTTCTTCGATATAGCGAAGGCGTTCGACAAAGTCTGGCACAACGGTTTGATATTCAAACTGTATAACATGGGAGTGCCAGACAGACTCGTGCTCATCATACGAGACTACTTGTCGAACCGTTCGTTCCGATATCGAGTCGAGGGAACGCGTTCCCGGCCCCGTCACGTCGCAGCCGGAGTCCCGCAAGGCTCCGCCCTCTCCCCGTTACTATTCAGTTTGTATATCAACGATATACCCCGGTCTCCGGAGACCCATCTGGCGCTCTTCGCCGATGACACCGCCATCTACTACTCGTGTAGGAAGAAGGCGTTGCTTCATCGACGACTTCAGACCGCAGCTACCACCATGGGACAGTGGTTCCGGAAGTGGCGCATCGACATTAACCCCACGAAAAGCACAGCGGTGCTCTTCAAAAGGGGTCGCCCTCCGAACACCACGCTGAGCATCCCCCTCCCGACTAGGCGCGTCAATACCCCCGCCCCCGCCGTTCGCCCGATCACGATGTTCGACCAGCCCATACCGTGGGCCCCGAAGGTCAAATATTTAGGCGTCACCCTCGACAGTAGGATGACATTCCGCCCCCACACCAAGACGGTACGCGATCGTGCCGCCTTCATTCTAGGACGTCTCTACCCGATGATATGTAGGCGAAGTAAAATGTCCCTTAGAAATAAGGTGACACTCTACAAAACTTGCATACGCCCCGTCATGACCTATGCAAGTGTAGTGTTCGCTCACGCGGCCCGCACTCACTTAAAGTCATTCCAAATTATTCAATCCCGTTTTTGCAGGATAGCCGTCGGAGCCCCGTGGTTCGTCAGGAACGTCGACCTCCATGACGACCTGGACTTAGAGTCCATCAGTAAGTATCTGCAGTCGGCGTCCATGCGCCACTTCGATAAAGCGGCACGACACGAGAACCCTCTCATCGTGGCCGCCGGTAACTACATTCCCGATCCTGCGGACAGAATGGAAAGCAGTCGACGTCGCCCAAAACACGTCATCTCGGATCCGCCCGATCCACTAACGGTGCTTTTAGGTAATTCAAGCACCGGTCACCGTTCTCGTCGAACCCGTCGCTTGCGACGAAGGGCTCGACGAGTAAATTAACTCTCAGACACAGCCCACTGAGTTTCTCGCCGGATCTTCTCAGTGGGTCGCGTTTCCGATCCGGTGGTAGATTCTGCGAAGCACGACTCTTGCTAGGGTTCGTGTTAGCAACGTCATCAGGTTTGAGCCCCGTGAGCTCACCTACAAAAGTTAGGGTTACGCTGACATAGCCTCTCAAGGCTCTCAGCTTAGGTAGGAAAAAAAAAAAAAGGTAGTTTTCAGTCCACAAGTGATCATGGCGCTTGCAATAGTAAAAGGTAAATATTGTGGTAGAAGCCTGTTATATAATAATTTTGTTTATAATGTTCGAAACCAATCCGTTAGTTTTTGAATTCTTACCACGGCAACACGGGTCGCGATTTGACGGTGCCGTCGCGATTTGACATCTGTCACTTTGTCTTGCTTCTCGAACGGGACGGTACCTGTATATTGACGGTCTACGCTAAAGTTGTGTATCATCGCTAATCCTTATCCATTCCTGCCCCATACCCTTCTCCCTAAGTGATACGGCGTGAGAAGACGAAGGCATCGGTTCCGGTGAGTGATTGCATGATATTTTGTTAAAATAGTACATACGGCGCCGCGAATCGCGGCACATGTTCGACGCGCACCTCGTGCTGGTTTCCGTAGCCCTAGGCTGCCACGAGGTCGCTGGGTTCGAATCGAACAATTTCTGGTAGCAGAGCGTGGTTAGATTTGTGAAATCTATAGTAATTACCACGAATTGTAAAAATTTTTACGTCTAACCTCACTTAATTTTGTTACTAGTCAGCAGAAGTAGTGTAGGCATAGGGTTCGGTTCTGTTTAAACTATCATTCTGCTGACCTAGGTCAGGTCGTTTAGTGTGTTTCTATCCACCTGGTTAAGAAAATTAGTGAGTAGTAATAGTTAGTAATAGTAAGACTGATTTATTAGCTTCCACTGCGCATAGCTGACTAATTGTACGTGAGTTGGACAGCTGTGCTGGCTGAGTTTATGACCTAGCACACAGCTGCTACAGTGGTCAGCTATTTTCATACTATTACTACAGATTTATGTTAATTCTGCTCATCATAGCAGTAGATTACCACATCTATTTAAGCATAATTGTGTGTAACAATCTGAATGTTATTACAGTTTGGGTTTATAATTTATTATTAATTTGTGTATGATTGTAGCTCACTTCCTACTTATATTTTAGTATAATTGAGCTGCAACACATTTGTAATTGAATATAACTGGAGTACTTGTTGAACTTGTAGTAGTAGATTGCTGGTTGGGCCCTGTTTGGAGACTAGCTTAGTTATAGTCCAGAGGCCAACGGTGTATGAGTGTCATTTCAAAACTTATACCAGCAATTTGCTATTATATATATTTTTTGTTATTTGTTTTAATTTGTTCTAAATTTAAATTACTTGTTTGAATTTGTGGTAGTGGATTGCTGACTGTGGGCCCTGCTTGGTGACTGGCTTTGGTATAGTCCTGAGGCCATCAGTGTTTGAAAATTAATTCACAAATTTTTATCAGCAATTTGCTATCATATAATTAATTTTTAATTTTAATTTTGTTATTTGACTTACCCGTTGAACGGTGTGAATACTTTGTGATAGTAAATTGTTGATTGGGTCCTGTTTGGTGACTAGCTTCTAGTTATAGTCTAGAGGCCAGGTGCGCTTGAGTTTAGTTACAACTCAAAACCTGGTATCAGCAATTTTCTATCTTATAACTTTTAATTTTAAGTTTGTTCTTATTGTTGGGGTGTCCTTGGTACAGTGGTGAGGTCTAGGTTACCTAAATACTTAGGAGTAGGAATATTTTGGTGGGCTCACTCGTACACTCCTTTAAATAATTCCTTTGTTTTTGTTTTGAATTTTTATTTTGATTTTTTTTTGATTTTTTTTTTTGATTTTTTTTTGAATTTTTTTTTGATTTTTTTTTGTTCTGGTTGTAAACTGCAAGTAACATGTCGGTGTCCTACATTCGCGGGAAGGTGACTAGTGAGCTCCGATGGTTCGCATCAGCTCATGCTTTGGTTGACAGAACGGATAGGGATGCGGCATTGCTCGATAGGGCGTCTCAGGTGCACGAACGGTTGGAGGTAGTGTACGATCGGTTGTCTGACCTCGTTGCTTTGGGGTCCGAAGTGGAGAAGGAGGTGATCCATGCCATCGGTCTTGACGTGGACCAGTGTCAGGAGTACGCTGATGCCATTCTGCAACGGGTGGCCGATATTAAGAAGCAGTCGCCTTCCGGTGGTAATGGAGGTTCGGGAACTTCGTCAGGCGTCATATCACGCCTCCCCTCCATCGACCTGCCGATCTTCCACGGTGATCTGAACGAGTGGGTCGGCTTTATAAATTTGTTTGACAGCCTGGTCCATGGTCGGTCGGACTTGACTGCCTCTTATAAGATGGCTCAGCTTCGGGGTGCTCTGCGAGGTGAACCTGGTGAATTGGTGGCACACTTGCCTATCACCAACGACAATTATGCGGTCGCACGCCAGATCCTATTCGACCGATATCAAAATCAACGACGGTTGGTAGACGCTCAGCTGGCCAGGCTGTTTGCGATACCCAAACTTTCTCGGGCGTCCGATATCAGAACCGAGGTACTGAATCCAGTTACGGTGGCCACTAAGGCCTTGGGCAATCTGGGTCTACCAGTAGACCAATGGTCATATCTGCTCTTTTATATTGTTGCAGGTAGGCTGCCGGTTGAGGTGCTCACTCGCTTCGAGCAGCAGGACAACGCAGGTAGGGACGAACTGCCTACCCTGGCCAATCTGCTGGCATTTTTAGAAGCCGAAAGTCGCAGACACGAGATTATGCCACCACCCTCCTCCTCTGGGTCGCGTGTGCCGGCTTCCGGCCACGCCGTTTCGGTTGCTCAGAGGGGAGGGGGAGGGGATAAGAGGGGGCCGTCTCAACGACTGACTGCGCTCATGGCAGCGGTGGGAGGCCCACGGTGTGCCTTCTGTCATGAGAGCGGGCACGACGTAGCCGCCTGTCCGAGGTTCCGGTCGACGCGCATCAGGGGTAGACGCAACATCGTTGCCCAGCGGCGATGGTGCTTTTTTTGTTTTGGGCCGCACACGGCGAGCGTCTGTCCACAGCCACAATTGTGCCCTAATTGCGACGGTCGGCACCATGCCCTCCTGTGTCTGGAGTCTGCCGCCACTCCGAGGTCATCCGGACGCAGTCATCCAGCCTCGCCGACCGGTGAGCGCACCGGTCGTAGCCCTCGCCAATTCGGCGGCGTGGACCCTCGGGAAGAAGCTTCGCAGGGAGGAGCCGGGTTAGGTACTGCGGGCGGGTGCCAGCGGATGCCCACTAGCTACGCCGGGGTGGCCACGTTGTCCCCCCGTGCGGGGCCGTGTTCGCCTGCTGGATCGAGTAGCCCTGCTCACTTGTCTCCCCTTCCCTCAGAAGTACGGTTTTCCCCTCCGCTGAGGGAGCGGCCGACGCTGGAGCGACTCCCTCCAGTGTTTGGCCCGTTTGGCCATCGTACACGGAGGTATATGAGGCGAGACGGGAAACGAGGGCCTTATGTGGGAGCGTGGGATCCGCTGGCACGCTACGACCTTCCGTCGCGCGCCGACCGGGATAGCGGGGACCCGGGCCCCCGCTAGGAAATTGCCGCTCACTGCAGTGTTGCCCCAGCCCCAGAAGCTGTTTTACTTCCTACCGCTTCTGTTCGGGTGTTGGATTCGGATGGCAACACTGTGTTTGCTCGAGCTCTGTTGGATTCCGGCGCACAGGGCAGTATTATGTCGAGCAACCTTGCAGTACGGTTGGGCAATCCTATTTACAAGTCTTCTTATTCTATTCGTGGAGTGGGCAATGTTAGAATTTCGGACGTGATCGGTCACACTTCATTTATTTTCTCATCGAATCCCAACCCTCGCTTACAGTTTAGAGTCTCAGCTTTGGTGATGCCTGAGGTGATAGGTCGTCACCCTCCGGTGAAGGTAAACAGTTACATACGGTCATTGACTTCAGACTTACGGCTAGCGGACCCCAAGTTTGACACCCCGGGGCCAGTAGACGTACTACTTGGGGCGGATGTACTAGGGAAGCTGCTCCTGACTGGGAAGCGCGTTCTTCATGCGGAGGGTTTGGTTGCAATGGACGCAAAATTGGGGCATGTATTGTTGGGTCCTGCGTTCCGGCCGGTCGCTGCGAGGAGGTCGGACAATTTTCTGGTCGGGTCTACGCTTTCGGAAGTAGTCCAACGGTTTTGGGAACTAGAAGAACCTCCTACAGCTTATCGAGTTAACCCGGATGAGGAGGAATGTGAGCTGTTTTACCAGAATAATACGGGTCGTCTCTATTCGGGCCGGTTCTTGTTAAGACTTCCTTTTCGGGCGAATCGCCCACTGCTAGGCAGTTCGAGGAAGGCAGCAGAGACTAGACTTTTGTCAATGGAGAGACGCATGAGGCGCGACGCGGTGTTCCGGCAGAAATATGTAGAGTTTATGCGGGAGTATGAATCCTTAGGTCACATGTCGGTTTCCAAGGTAGATTGGAGTGCTACAGAGCACTGTTTCCTGCCTCATCATGCGGTTTTGAAAACTCCTAACGGGAAAATTAGGGTCGTGTTTGACGGTTCGGTCACGACCTCCTCCGGCGTCTCGTTAAATCAGTGTCTCCATTCGGGTCCAAAGCTGAACCGGGACATTTCAGACATACTGACGAGCTTCCGCCGGCACCAGATCGTTTTCGTGGCAGACATCCGTATGATGTTCAGGCAAACGGTGATTCATCCGGAGGATAGGCGGTATCAACTCATTCTCTGGCGTGAAAGCTCAGATGAGCCCATAAAAATTTATGAACTGAACACGAACACTTACGGGTTGCGGTCGAGTCCATATTTGGCGGTTCGTTCTTTGCGGGAGCTGGCAGTGAGGGAACGGTTGCACTACCCTCGTGCTGCGGACATTTTGGAACGGGACCTATATGTCGATGACGTATGTACGGGCGCCGACAGTGTCGAAGAGGCCTTATCACGCAAGGATGAACTGATCCGCCTTTTGAGCAGGGGCGGGTACGAGTTGAGAAAATGGCTGTCTAACTGTCCTGAGTTGTTGACTGGTTTGCCAACGGAGTTTCAACAGGATCCCCATCTTTTCGAGAATGTCGATAACCCTAACATGCTGTCGGTCCTAGGGATACAATATCGTCCGATTCAAGACGAATTTACCTATCGGGTGGAGTTGGAAAATCCAAAGGTATGGTCTAAGCGAACGGTGCTTTCCACAATTGCTCGAACCTTCGATCCAAACGGTTGGATCGCTCCTGTCACTTTTCTCTTGAAGTGCTTCATGCAGCGACTGTGGTCTGCTAACCTGTCATGGGACGAGGGGATTGCTGGTGACCTATTGAAGGATTGGTTGAACTTTTTCTCGTCTCTTCCTGATATTAACCACGTGTCAATACCTCGGAAGCTGGTTCCTGCGGGCAAATACAAGGCGTCTCTGCACGGGTTTTCGGATGCCTCGGAACGTGGATTCGCAGCTGCGGTATACTTGCGAACGGTTTCTTCAACTGGAAGGGTTGATATACGGTTGGTGTTAGCGAAGAGTAAGGTCGCTCCGCTTCGGACACGCATGACGATTCCGAAGCTCGAGTTGTCTGGTGCCGCTCTGTTGACTAGGTTGTTAAACCATACAGCTACTAGTTTACGGTCGGTTATTGATTTAGAAAACACTGTGTATGCTTGGACAGACAGCCAGATAGTGTTGTGCTGGTTGAAGGCTTCGGTTCATACACTTGAAGTTTTCGTGGCCAACCGTGTCTCCCAGATTCAAGGTTCTGAGGTCCCTCTAACCTGGAGACACGTGCCTGGTGAGCTCAATCCGGCGGACTGCGCTTCTCGGGGATGCTTAGCATCGGAAATAGTTGATCATCAGTTATGGTGGGGTCCCCAGTGGCTCACCATGAAGGCTTCTCAGTGGCCTCCCTCTCGCATAGAAGTTCCTCCAGGTCTCGTGGCTGCACCGGCGCAGTTCGAGGATCGAGGAGTGATTCAGGGGTTGGATTTGGATCTGCTCATCAACCGTTATAGCTCCTTGGACAAGCTGGTTAAGGTTACCGCCTGGATTTTGAGGTTTATTCGGAATTGTCGTTTGTCGGTGTCTCAACGCAATATGACACCTGTTGTGTGTCCCATCGAGCGGAAGAAGGCGCTGCTGAAATTAATTGAAGTTGTGCAAGCCACCAGCTTTCATTCAGAATTGAAGGCGCTAAGGACTGAGCGCCCTAAGCTTCGTGGAGCTATCGCTCGTCTTAGCCCCTTTGTAGACGGCCAGGGGTTGATTCGAGTGGGAGGTAGATTAAGTAACTCAAATTTACCTTATTCGGCGCGCCATCCTCTTTTACTTCCCAAGAAGAGCCAGTTAGTTGACCTGTTGGTGATGGATCGCCACATCGCAAATTCGCATTCCGGTTGCAATGCGTTGTTGGCATCCCTCCAGAGGGAATTTTGGATTCTGTCAGGGCGTCGTACGGTTCGGAGCGTCCTTTTCCGGTGTTTACCCTGTTATCGGCTTAAGGCGTCTACGATGCAGCCTCAGATGGGAGATCTGCCTCCAGACAGAGTGAAGAAGATGAGGCCGTTTTCTGGAGTTGGTACGGACTTCGCTGGGCCTTTCATGATCAAGGCTTCACGTTTGCGGAATGTTAGGTTAATTAAGGCTTATCTGTGCGTCTTTGTCTGCCTTTCAACCAAAGCTGTACATCTTGAAGTTGTTGCCGACCTTACAACTGAAGCCTTTATTGCGAGCTTGGATAGATTTGTGTCCCGTCGAGGCTTACCCGAATTGATACGCTCCGATAACGGCACGAATTTTGTAGGTGCGGACCGTTACTTGCGGGATGTAGTAAATTTCTTGAACAATAACCAGGTGGATATTGAAACGGCCCTCTCTCGTCGCGGTATTCGGTGGACCTTCAGTCCTCCAGGATGCCCCCACTGGGGTGGAATTTTCGAGGCAGTAGTAAAATCGGCTAAGACTCACTTGATGCGCGTGATAGGGCAAACCTCGCTCACCTTTGAGGAGTTAACTACGGTATTTTGTAAAATTGAAGCGGTACTTAATTCACGGCCGTTGTGCCCGCTCAGTTCAGACCCGAATGACTTGGAGTCGTTAACTCCAGGCCATTTCTTGATAGGACAGCCACTCAATGCGTTGCCGGAGTATCCCCTCTCGGATATCAAGCCTGGACGGTTGAGGCGATACCAGATGTTGCAGCAGATGTCCCAAGATTTCTGGAAACGTTGGTCCCTTGAGTATTTACATCTGCTCCAGCAGCGCTTTAAGTGGACGGATAGAACCAGTCCCCCTCACGTCGGTGACCTTGTGTTGGTTAAGGATGCTAACCTGCCGCCACTGCGTTGGCGTAGGGGGCGCATTGTTAATCTGTTTCCCGGTAAGGATGGGACCCCTCGGTCTGCAGAGGTTCTGGTCGGGGACTCGGTTCTCAAACGAGCGGTCACAACGTTGTCCCGGCTGCCAGTTGATTAGGGACAGGTAGGGGACCTGTCCGGGCGGGTGACTGTTCGAAACCAATCCGTTAGTTTTTGAATTCTTACCACGGCAACACGGGTCGCGATTTGACGGTGCCGTCGCGATTTGACATCTGTCACTTTGTCTTGCTTCTCGAACGGGACGGTACCTGTATATTGACGGTCTACGCTAAAGTTGTGTATCATCGCTAATCCTTATCCATTCCTGCCCCATACCCTTCTCCCTAAGTGATACGGCGTGAGAAGACGAAGGCATCGGTTCCGGTGAGTGATTGCATGATATTTTGTTAAAATAGTACATACGGCGCCGCGAATCGCGGCACATGTTCGACGCGCACCTCGTGCTGGTTTCCGTAGCCCTAGGCTGCCACGAGGTCGCTGGGTTCGAATCGAACATATAATGTAATTGAATTTCTTTCAAAATCCACGCCAGACAAACAGAATTTAGTTTACATTAGCATCACTACATAGTTTAAAACAAAGTCGCTTTCTCTGTCCCTATATCTGTCTGTCTATGTATACTTAAATCTTTAAAACTACGCAACGGATTTTGATGCGGTTTTTTTAATAGATAGACTGATTGAAGAGGAAGGTTTATGTTATGTTTAATAACATCCATTAAATAGTGGAGAAATCAACAATAAATTACAGTTTCCGAAGCAAAGCGAGGGCAGGTCACTAGTATATGTATAAACTCTTTGTAACGAGATCGATCTACATTATTATGACACTCCATGTAATCTATCAGGCCGTAAAAAAAATTTAAACCACCAATTACATCAAAATTCGTTGCATATTCTAACAAAAATCTACGTCGCATCACCTATTCAGAACGACAGAGCGTTGGCACAGAGCCAAACTGAAGTTACAGCGCACTGCTAAATTGATCCAAGACTGACAGCACGCGAGACTAGCCTTTATCTAACTTCGTTTTAAGGCTCATTTTAGTGTGCACTCTGAAACAGGTTTTCATGGAAAAATAACAGTTCTTGTTCGCATTTCTTTATGAATTGCTACGTATTGTGTTGGTAGCTTTAATGAAAAAATTCTCGTTGAGAAATTAAGTTTATGTGAATGTTTTTTTAGGACCTCAATAGCATAATAACATGTTTAATTAGTTATGTAAAACTTTATACTGTCACTACATAGGATCCACTACATGGGGAGTAGTCGATGATGACCATGAACGTTAGCAATGTCGGAGACATAACTAAGCTGCTTCTTACTCAATCCTCTAATAATAGTAATTCAAAGCATTACACACTTGCGGACCATTACCATTTTTTTTTCTCTAATACACAATCGCTTGACCATGCCACGACCACAGGCCGAATGTGCTTGAATTTGATACACAGCCCAGCATTTCTTTCCGGAACTAATTTTTTTTTTTTTTTTTTTTTATTGCCCTTGTAGGCAGACGAGCATACGGCCCACCTGATGGTGAGTGGTTACCGTCGCCCATGGACTTCAGCAATGCCAGGGGCAGAGCCAAGCCGCTGCCTATCGCTTAATACTCTCCACAAGCCTCTTTTAAAGAAGGACATGTCATAGCGCTCGGGAAACACCGTGGAGGGGAGCTCATTCCATAGCCGGATGGTACGTGGCAGAAAAGACCTCTGGAAACGCACTGTCGATGACCGCAGTGGCTCCAGGTAGTATGGATGAACTCTACTCCGGTGGCGGGCGGTGCGATGGTAAAAACGAGATGCCGGTATCATCTCGAACAATTCCTCAGAGCACTCCCCATGGAACATTCGGTACAAAAAATCGGTATTTTCACTTGTAACTACATATACTGAAACCCTAGAATTTATATGTTAAGGTAGGTGGCGGCATTTACGTTATAGATGTCTATGGGCTCCGGTAACCACTTAATACCAGGTGGGCCGTGAGCTCGTCCATCCACATAAGTAATGAAAAAGAAAAGAAAATATTAGCTCATTTGAAAAGTAAAATTATTTGTTATTTTTTTCATTATCTTATATATTAGGTAATACGTGAAGCAAAAACTTTGTACCCCTTTTTACGAAAATTGCGCAGACGCAGGAGTATGAAATTTCCCACACTTATAGAGAATATAGAGAAGGGGTGCAGAATGCTAATATTTTATTTAAATTATGCATTAATATATACATGTAATGAATGATTGAATGTCAATCTGTCATATGACAATTGATAGTTGTTTAAATAATTTTTCGGTTAATGGACGTTGTGAAATGTGTGTTATAGAATTATTGAAGAAAGGGCATTAAATGTTGTTTCTTGTTGTTTAGAAGAAACGCAATTTCGTCTTTTCTTATTTAAACACCGTAAATACCATTATAAAACAACATTTTTGCTAATATATTGAGAAAATGGAGAAATTAAGATTTGATTTTACAATGAAATCAATGGCGGATGGAAAAACAAACGTCATATGCATAACTTCCATTGCTACACCAAGTGGACAAGTTTTTGGAATTCCAGTCGAATATCAACCCGTAAATCTTCATAAGGTGATCACAACTACTCCTAACTACACCAGAGTAAAAAACTCTTTAGTAAAAAGGCATCAAACGAGGAAAATATGGATAACTGTGACGGAGGAAATTTCAAAAACATATTTGGATGAAGAACAAAATTTGCAATTCAATGATTGTTATTTGGAAGAGATTTCAGAACAACCTGTTAGTTATGAATCGACATCTAGTGATTCTAATCACATGCTTGAAAAACTGTTAGAAAAACTACAAGAACAAAAACAGCAGAAACCAGAAAAACAAAATTTAGGGAAAATTGCAAAGGATTTTATTATAGAAAAATTCAACGGCCGTAATTCAAATGCATTACAGTGGATCAAAGATTTTAATAAAGAATGTGAACGTTTTCAAATAAACGAGGATAAACAAAAAATTGAAATTTTGAAGAACTTCTTAGAAAATGCTAGTGTAGATTGGTACAGTTGTATGCTGATGAAGCTTACAGTACAATCAGAATGGAGCAAATGGGAGAAAAATTTTTGTGAGACATTTGCGAACAAAGGTTGGTCCTCCACTAGATATGCTCTTGCCTTTAAATATCAATCGGGATCCTTACTTGAGTATGCTTTAAAGAAGGAGAAATTATTGTTGGAAGTCAGGAAGACAGTGGATACCGGAACAATTATTGATCTCATAGCATTTGGTTTACCCAATTATGTGGCGGACAAGATTGACAAAGAAACATTACAAAGAACGGAAGACCTTTACAATGAGATAAGAAAATTGGAACATCTGGTGATGAAAAATAAATATGAAAAAAGGAACAGCTCATATATTTTAGATAATAAAGGGAAAAAGATTGACGAAAAGAAACCATGCTCAATCTGTTTAAATGAAAAAAAAGGGAAACGGTCCCACCCAGAAGACAGCTGTTGGTTCAAAGAAAAAAATAAAAAAGCTGTGGTAAAAACAGTAAATAATTCAGAATTGGAAATAGAACTGAATGAGAAAAATCCAAAAAACTAGAAATACCACCATTAATAAAAATAAGTTTACAAATAAATGACACTTTGAAGGTTTCTGGAATCTATGACTCTGGATCTAATGTTTCTTTAATTAATGCAAGATTATTGAAAATACAAGAGAAACAGAAGACAAATGATATGCAAGTTGTAAACTTAAAAACTATTAATGGTGAGAAAAAAACGAAAGGTATGGTAACGCTAAAAATAAAAATCTACAATATTGAAAGAAATATGGATATTTTTGTGGTGGATAATGAAAATTTTAACTATGACTTCTTAATTGGTTTGGATTGTATAAAAAAATTCAAATTAATACAAAATGAAGAACTTAACATCATACAATATCCCGAAAAGAAAAGCATAATCTCAAATGAACGTTGTTTTAATGAGAATAATGTAACAAATGTCGGAATTCCTGATGTACTAGGTGACAAAAATAAAGAACAAACATTTAAAGAGAGAATAGAAGAGAAAGAGAAGATAGAGATGGAACTATACTCTGAGATAGTAAAAAAGGGTACTACTATAAATACCAACAAATTGTGTGAAATTAATTTCAATGAACATGTAAACATTGATGAATTTCAAATGTCTGTAAATCATCTAGATTTATATCAGCAATCAAAAATTGAGAAGTTAGTAGATAAATACAAATCTGTTTTTGCTAAGGACAAATATGATGTTGGCTCTGTGCAGGATTATGAAGCCCATATAGACTTGATGGTAGATAAATACTGCTATAAGCGTCCGTACAGATGCACAATTGAAGACAGAACAGAAATTGAAAGTCAAATATCGAAGCTACTACAGAAAAATTTGATAGAGGAATCTTACAGCCCGTTTGCTGCTCCTGTAACTCTAGCATATAAGAAAGAAGATGATAAAAAAACAAGATTATGCATAGATTTCAGAGATTTAAACAAAATAGTAGTTCCACAATCACAACCTTTCCCACTTATAGAGGACTTAATGACCAAAACAGTAAACTGTAAGTATTATTCTACATTAGACATAAACTCAGCATTTTGGTCGATCCCATTGAAAATTCAAGATAGACATAAGACTGCTTTTGTGACACAAGAAGGATGGATTTCAATGGACTTGTCTCCCATTTGGGTTAAAGACTGCACCAGCGATTTTCCAAAGAATATTGAGCAATATTATAAGAAAACACAGACTATCTAACTTTGCAGTAAACTTTATTGACGACATCTTAATTTTTTCTAAAACTTTTGAGGAACATATACAACACATATCGAGACTACTGGAAGCAATACAAAAGGAAGGGTTTAGACTGAAGTTTTCAAAATGTACATTTGCAAGTCACCATGCTAAATACTTGGGTCATATAATAGAAGACAATTCAGTTAGACCTCTAAAAGATTATTTAACTGCTGTCAAAAGCTTCCCAATTCCAGAAACAAGGAAAAATATACGGCAGTTTTTGGGAAAAGTAAATTTTCATCATAAGTTTGTACCACATAGTGCAATTATCCTCGATCCATTACATAACTTATTAAGGAAAGATGTGAAATTTGTATGGACGGCAGAATGCCAGGAAGCATTTGATAAAATTAGAGCATTGCTTTGCTCAGAACCAATCCTAAAAATATTTGACCCAGATTCACCGATAAGAATTTACACAGATGCTAGTATCAAAGGAGTTGGAGCAGTGTTGAAACAAGACGATGAAAACGGCGTGAGTAAACCGGTTGCTTATTTTTCGAAGAAATTAACAGAAGCACAGAAAAAGAAGAAGGCAATATACTTAGAATGTCTGGCGATAAAAGAAGCAGTCAAATACTGGCAACATTGGCTTATGGGAAAAGAATTTATGGTATACACAGATCATAAACCCCTGGAAAATATGAACATTAAAGCTCGAACTGATGAGGAACTAGGTGATTTAACATATTATCTATCACAATATAATTTTGAAATTAAATACAACCCAGGAAAATCAAATCAAGAAGCGGACTGCTTAAGCCGAAATCCAGTCTTAGAAGCAAATGATAATAACGACGATTTTTTAAAGGTCGTAAATTTAATCGACCTACAAGAAATAAAGAATGACCAGCTAACAAATCCAGACCTACAAAAAGAAAAGAATAAGCACATATTAGAGAATAAAGTTTATTACAAGAAAATAAAAGAAGAAATAAGATTATACTGTCAGAAAAACTTAGCAAAGCTCTAATAAAAAAAGTCCATGACACGTACTGCCACATTGGAAGAACCCAAATGACAAATAAAATAACACCATTCTTTTCAGCCAAAAATATTACAGCAAACATTAATAAAATGTGTGATGCGTGTGAAACCTGCATTAAAAACAAGTCCAGGAGGAAGTCGAAATATGGTTTAATGTCACATTTGGGACCAGCCACACACCCGTTTGAAATTGTATCCATCGATACTATTGGGGGCTTTGGAGGATCCCGATCAACCAAAAGGTATTTGCATCTTCTAGTGGATCATTTCACACGGTATGCCTATATTTGTACATCAAAAACTCAAGGCTCCAATGATTTCATTAAGCTAATGCAAAAGGTAACAAAAAATTATGACGTTAATATGGTATTATCAGACCAATACCCTGGCATAAATTCAAAAGAATTTAAAGAATTTCTAAAGAATAATAATATCAAAATAGTTTTCACAGCTGTTGATGCGCCTTTTTCGAATGGGCTTAACGAAAGATTAAATCAAACACTAACAAATAAGATAAGATGTAAAATAAACGAAAGCGATAAGAAGACATCTTGGACAACAATTGCACAAGAATGCGTAGAAAAATATAATGAAACAGAACACACAGTTACAAAGTTTGCTCCCAGGTACCTTCTAGAGGGTGAAAATGTGAGTATTCTACCACTACATTTGAAAACAAGTTGTACAACAGAAGATTTGAGAAGAGATAGAAAATTAGCCTTAGAAAACACAATAAAATCTCACAATTATAATAAAAATATATTTGACCAGTACAGAGAAGGGTATAAATTGGAAGAAGGAGATAGTGTTTATGTGGAGAATGGAAATAAACTAAACAGGAAAAAAATGGATGAATTGAGAATAGGGCCATACAAAATACTAAAGAAGATTTCAGAATCGATCTATGAAGTTGACACCGGACACAAAAAAGCAGAATCAAACCTCTACCATATAACAAAGTTGTCTCCAGTGTCTATCTGATATGATAAACAATTGTAAAACCATTCACTGCCTCTTACAATTGTCTTTTCAGCGGGGGAGATGTAATGAATGATTGAATGTCAATCTGTCATATGACAATTGATAGTTGTTTAAATAATTTTTCGGTTAATGGACGTTGTGAAATGTGTGTTATAGAATTATTGAAGAAAGGGCATTAAATGTTGTTTCTTGTTGTTTAGAAGAAACGCAATTTCGTCTTTTCTTATTTAAACACCGTAAATACCATTATATACATTAAATCAATAAAAAAAACATTACACACACTACCATGTATTTGACACCCACCACATAATATAATATATACTCTTTGTTTATTGTCAAGCTTTTGTTATTGCTTAAAGTCTGTGGTCAAATTGAGACTAGGTTAATATTGTTTATCTTTAATATTATTTGTCTATGGTGTAGTCTTGGCGAAATCTGTGATTATAGAATTATAATAGTCTTTGAGAACAAAACCATAATAATGTTCAAACTTATAATTTCAATTAATTGAAGTCGAATTTCGACTACTGCGGGACCACTAGTTTTCTTAACTTTACTTAACGGCCGTCTGGTGTAGTGGTAAGTGACATGGTCACTACACAGGGGGGTTGCGGGTTCGAATCCCGCCAAGGGAAGATATTTATATGATAAATATTAAAAAAATGTCTTTTCCAGGGTTATGGATGTATATTAAATATATAATGTATGTGTATAATAAAAATCTTACATTTATTTCCGTTATCTGGTACCTGTAACACAAGTTCTTTACGAACTTATCACGGGACCAGTTAACGTGGCGTGATTGTTAGTAAATATTTATTTATTTATTTATTCTTAGAAAGCGGTGTCGGACGAATATAAACATAACAATGCGAAATAAACAATCTCTTTAAGATACCTAACCGCCGACGTGCCTTAAATTTGATCTATGGCTTTACTGAAAAACATCTCAAATTATCCCAAGTGGAAAACTTTCATGATTCATTAGAATTATTTATAGATTCATAATAATAATTAAATAATTCATAATAATATTTCATAGGTAGATTCGTAAGATTCTATGAATCTGGAGTCGAAAAGTATGGAACCAAACAAGTTTCCACATAACGTGGATACGAGTCGGAGTGACAGTTTCCCCACCCTATAAACCAGAAATAAATAAATAAGTACAATATTCAATTTTATACACCAATCGCATATTTTTTTTATTTTGCTAGATGAGTACACGAGCTCACAGCCCACCTGGTGTTAAGTGGTTACTGGAGCCCATAGACATTTACGACGTAAATGCGCCACCCACCTTGAGATATAAGTTCTAAGGTCTCAAGTATAGTTACAGCGGCTGCCCCACCCTTCAAACCGAAACACATTACTGCTTCACGGTAGAAATAGGCGGCATGGTGATACCAACCCGTGCGGACTCACAAGAGGTCCTACCACCAATACATCTATATATTAATACGTGAAGCAAAAACTTTGTATCCCTTTTTACGAAAATTGAGCGGACGGAGGAGTATAAAATTTTCCACAGTTATAGAGAATATAGAGAAGAAGTGCACAATGCTAATATTTTTTTAAAATAATGCATAAAAGATACATTAAATCAATAAAGAAAACGTTACACACACTACATACCATGTATTTGACGCACACACGCATGCATACCTACTATTTATTGTCAAACTTTTGTTCTCGAAGTCTGTTGTCAAATTGAGAATAGATTAAATATTGTTTGTCTTTATTAATATTTTTTATAGTGTAGCCTTGGCGAAATTTGTGATTATAGAAGTATAAAATACAATCATAATAGTGTACAAACTCCAATTAATTATAGTCGAATTTCGACTACTGCGGGACCTCTAGTACATATAAGTATAACTCAAGTTTGTTTGTGTGTCATCGATCGCGTGCCGAAGGACATTTTTATGTAACGAGCACCATTGAATTATGTTAGTTTGTTTTGGGGATTGTTCCTTCATGTATAACAATGGCCAGCTTAGGTGCGTGAACGGATTTTTTCTAAGAACACAAACCTATTAAGTATGAAATATTATGGTTGAATTTCTTCTAAGAATACTAAATAGTTGGAGGTGTTTTAGCTGACCCGGCAGACTTCGTAGTGCCTCAATCGATAAATAATAGACCTCTAAACTTTTGTATAAAATAAACTTAAAACAAACAAAAGGAATCCGTCCGACGGGGGACACATCAAAGGAAAAACGGAATTGTTACATTTATTTATTTCAAAGTATTTTCTTAACTATCTACCTTTTAAACCTTCCCTGGACTTCCACTAATCATTCAAGACCAAAATTACCTTTTTTTTTTCCCTACCTATGCTGATAGCCTTGAGAGGCTATTTCAGCTTCGCCCTAACATTTGTAGGTGAGCTCGCGGGGCTCAACCGGAGAGTTGCTAACACTGACCCTAGCAAGAGCAGTGCTTCGCAGAATCTACCACCGGATCGGAAACGCGACCCACTGAGAAGATCCGGCGAGAAACTCAGCGGGTTCGACGAGGACGGTGACCGGTGCTTGTGGTGCCTAAAAGCACCGTTAATGGATCAGGAGGATCCGTAATGACGTGACAAAATTAGCCAAATCAGTCCAGCCGCTCTCGAGTTTTAGCGAGACTAACGAACAGCAATTCATTTTTATATATATATAGATAGATAGATATTCAGCGATTCGCCCTTTGTGGTAGGTAATGTATTTGTTTTTACGTGGGTCAAAATCAATTTTGGCGAGGAATTTCGTGCTTGTTTGAATCATGTTCTATGCATACCTAATCATGCATATCTAGTGCTCAGTTATATACTCTGAATTTTTTTTCTTTAATATAATATATATTTTTTTTGCCCTTGTGGGCGGACGAGCATACGGCCCACCTGATGGTAAGTAGCTACCGTCGCCCATGGACTTCAGCAATGCCAGGGGCAGAGCCAAGCCGCTGCCTACCATTAGGTTAGTATATTTCGGCTATTGTATCACATTAGTCGAAACTGGAACCTCATGCCTCAAGGTCACGCTGAAGTCATCATTGGCCCCTTCAAATTCATTACAGTAAAATATACGCATAGACTTTTGAAAAATGTAGATACTGTTTGAATTATACATAAGTGTATCAATATTTATTTGTGTTTTCTTCAATAAATGCTAATTTTCATATTGTATTTGCATCACGCCTTTCATCCGATATTAAGTGGCTACAGGAGCACATGAGCATCGGATTTTATTGTGAATGCTTCTGACCATAGCACCAGTGCAGGAATAAACCCACCAACCAGTACGGATAATATCCAAAGAAAAAATATCAAAAAGTATTAAGTAATTGTTGCTGATACTCACCCAAGTACTTGGCCATTATTGAGCTGCTCCGTGAAGGTTTTGCCCTGGGAGAACGTGACTTTATCATTGAGCTCGCCTCTGCTCCCACGCCCCATCAGCGGTAAGTGTATCTGGGTGCCTTTCGATTCCATTTTCAGGCCGGGCGTCATCGCGCAATTACCATCATGTGTCCTGATGCCCTGGAAAGAGGAAATTCGATGTCAGATACATTTTTAATGCATTTATACTGCATAACGGATTTGGTGGTAGGACCTCTTGTGAGTCCGCGCGGGTAGGTACCACCGCCCTGCCTATTTCTGCCGTGAAGCACTAATGCGTTACGGTTTGAAGGGCGGGGCAGCCGTTGTAACTATACTGAGATCTTAGAACTTATATCTCAAGGTGGGTGGCGCATTACGTTGTAGATGTCTATGGGCTCCGGTAACCACTTAACAACACGTGGGCTGTGAGCTCGTCCACCCATCTAAGCAATAAAAAAAAAATATCACTCATGATTAGTGAAGTTCTTACTTGTAGCTTCTATTTGCGTACGCTTAAGAACAAGATAGGATACCATAGCCATATTAAAGCACACGAGAGGCGCGGACATTAGCTTTTAAGTTATTGAACATAAAATTTTGGTCGCCGTGCCCGAAGCCAGCTTGGAACCATTATGATGATGATTAATGCAGTAGTTGATACTGGTCTCTATATATGGCAAAGTACAGTACGGGCTGATAATACTTTTTATTTTTATTTATTGCTTAAATGGGTGGACGAGCTCACAGCCAACCTGATGTTAAGTGGTTACTGGAGCCCATAGACATCTACGACGCAAATGCGCCACCCACCTTGAGATATAAGTCCTAAGGTCTCAAGTATAGTTACAACGGCTGCCCCACCCTTCAAACCGAAACGCATTACTGCTTCATGGCAGAAATAGGCAGGGTGGTGGTACCTACTCGCGCGGACTCACAAGAGGTCCTACTACCAGTCTATTCCTGCTGCGAATGATCCACCCGGTGTTAAGTGATCAAGCCCATACATATCACGATATCAACGTTGGACCTTGAGACGGACTTCCAAGTCTCATGTATAGATCTGAGCGGCTGCACTAACTCCAAAAGTTTGTTTAATACTAACCGACCCGCCAGACTTCGTAGTGCCTCAATCGATAAATAAAAGACCTAAACTTTTGCATAAAATAAACTTAAAACAAACAAAAGGAATCCTTCCGACGGAGGACAAATCAAAGTGAAAACAAAATTGTTATTTTTATTTAATTCCAAGCATTTTCGTATTTATCTACCTTTCAAGACCAAAGTTAGCCAAATCGGTCCAGCCGTTCTCGAGTTTAAGCGAGACTAACGAACAGCAATTCAATTATATATATATAGATAGATAATCCAATTATACTGTTATACCATACACTCGAAAGAATCATTTATAGTTTCCTATAAAAATTTGGAACCGCAATTTTTTGGTCAACGATAAACCAAATGTCGGTCGAACACGAAAATAAACACAATCGTAAATGACCTAATTGTCTGTTGTTTATAATGATAAAGTATAATTACGATGTCAGATATACATATTTCAAATGCAGCAATTGGATGATGGTTGGACTGGAGAGGTTACTTGCGGAATTTTTAATTCGCACCGCTTGTTACCACAATCATGTCTATATTTAAAGCAGATTTTATGGATTTATCTTGCTTAGATGGTCAGCTGCGCTCACGTTTGACTAGTCATTAGTGGTCACAACATAGCTAACGTTCAATTTGAGATATAGGATGGAAATCTTATTTTCTTAATGGGTAATATTAATATTCTAGACTTCAGAGGAAGCTGCGTGGATTTTTGGCGGTAGAAATGGTGAAATCCACACACAAGGCCTGTATGAAAATAATTAGATGATCAAGAAAATTATGCGGAGTCTTTCTCTGTGTGGTCATACTGAAAGACCCGTATATTTGGGGAAGCGAGGATCAAAAGAACAACTGGAGAAGGCTTTTGATCTCACGATACGCCAATTAAATGTGTTCCGTAGAAGAGCATACTCGTGTGCGATTGTGTGAGGTGTGTGTAGTGTGTGTGTATGTAGCAACAACTCAATGACCTATAATGCAGTGTGACCTCTAACTAAGAACAAGGAATATGATATGAATTATACAAACATTCCTTATAATGCCACGTTTTTGTGTATCATGCATATAAATGAGGTGCTTGTCTGATTCGCGGACTTCACTTATCGGTCGTGGTTTTACTGGTAATATGATTGTAAGACGAGTGTTGTCTTATCACAATTCGTAGACGGTGGGGTTAGGATGGTGACGTAGATCATACCGGTTATAATGGCGGTATAACTGTTGGCGATTTCACCTCACGTCTTCAGGAAATCTGTGGCGTTGACAAGATGTCTATAAGCTCTGGTAACTATACATTTTGGCTGTGTGCTTTCCAGATACGCTTGCCAATGTCAACGAAACCCAAAAATCCAAGGTTTCGAATCTCTGCAGTTTCTGTAGTCAATCAAGGCTTAACATCTTTTTGCAGCGTTCGTTTCATTTACTCGAAATATGTAAAGTTTATTAAATTACTCATCTATATATATAAACATGAATTGCTTTTCGTTAGTCTCGCTAAAACTCGAGAACGGCTGAACCGATTTGGCTAATTTTGGTCTTGAATTATTCGTGGAAGTCCAGAGAAGGTTTAAAAGGTGAAAAAATATGAAAACGCTCGGAATTATATAAAAACAAACAATTTTGTTTTTCCTTTGATGTGTCCCCCAAAAGTTTGGGTCTTTTATTTATCGATTGAGGCAGTACGAAGTCTGTCGGATCAGCTAGTTGAAATATAAAAAGAATTTTAAAAAATGCATTTTGAGGGCGGACTCGTTAACAGTCCATCGAGTATTAAGTGGTTCTCGGATCACATAGACAATAATATTCAGGGTACCAATTGAAATAAGAGGTCAATATCTTACCTAAATTGGCATTAGGACAATTACGAAATATTTTTTATTGCATAGACTAATGAACGAATTCACGGCTTTTGGTAATTGGTTACGGACCCTATAGAAAACAGATTGTAAATGCCACAACCTATCTTCAAGCAAATCAAGGCTTAGTAAATCGGGTGCCAATCGGATCACGTGACTGCTTCGCTGCAAAATGGTGGAATTTACCCGGACGGGGTTACCTTATTACGAATGCTTATTCTTATTACTCTATCCCTATTAGGAATATTAACGCAAATTAGAATTTTTGCAGGTTACACTTTTATTATACATTTTTGTAATAGCAGAGGTTATTTATACATTCAAATCCCGTAAGCAGGTCCGACTTTTTAAAATCAAAATAATGCTTTAATAAACATAGCCCCTAATGTCGGTCCGTAATAAAAACGACTTATTGTTTGTTCAGGATGTGATTTGAGATTCAAGCGTCAAAGTGATAACAAAATAATCCTACCGCATTACGATTCGATACTAAATGTATTTACGATTTAATCATCCATTACATTTAATTGTGCGTAAACTGAAAAATGTCTTGTGCGTTACGACGCTAAACAGAATGACGATTTCTTAATATCATACGCAAAAGATTTTGAGGGTAATTGAATTTTATTAATGCATCTTTTGACTTGTACTATATGCTAGGAACACACAAAAAACTTAGTGTGAGTATAGCCTCGTTGAATTAAAATAATATTTTAGCAACAAATTTGCAAGATTTCGATCACACTGAAAACTAGTTTTAATTTAGGTTTTTAAAATTTCCATTCACTTTCAAAAGTCGCTCTTGCATCGCTGATATCTAATATCTAAATAAAAAATAATAGAACAAGAATGATTTTAAAATTCGACCTCTAAGCATAATTGTACTTTTTTATTCAGTGTAACAATATCAAGTTTGATAACTATTAACATAACCGCTGCTAACATTCAACTTATTTTTATTTACTCTTATACTTCTTTTTATTCCTAAACTTCTCTACTATTTATTTATTCTTTACTTAGGAAACGAGCAGTACAATGCATCCATACATGTAGTATTTTAAGGGTAGGTAAACAATAGTCAAATAAGTTTCCACTAATAATTATATAAGGTGTATGTAATATATCTGATAAAAAAAATATTTTTTATATTTAACCAGCTCTTTTTTTATTGCTTAGATGGGTGGACGAACTCACAGCCCACCTGGTGTTAAGTGGTTACTGGAGCCCATAGACATCCACAACGTAAATACGCCACCCACCTTGAGATATAAGTTCTAAGGTCTCAGTATAGTTACAACGGGTGCCCCACCCTTCAAACCGAAACGCATTACTGCTTCACGGCAGAAATAGGCAGGGTGGTGGTACCCACCCGCGCGGACTCACAAGAGGTTCTACCACCAGTAATTACGCAAATTATAATTTTGCGGGTTTCATTTTTATTACACGATGTTATTCCTTCACCGCGGAAGTCAATAGTGAACATTTGTTGAGTACGTATTTCATTAGAAAAATTGGTACCCGCCTGCGGGATTTGAACACCGGTATCGCTTCAACACGAATGCACCGGACGTCTTATCCTTTTAGGCCACGACGACTGTCTGACAGCTGACCTTTTAGTTTTTTTTAATTGCTGTTAATAGACTAGTTTGAGGTCCATCTGGTTTTGCCCGCTGAGTTTCTTGCCAGTTCTTCTCAGGACGGAGGCTAGTTTTTGTGAATTGGCGATAGTTTTTTGACGTTCAACAAGTATGTACTTTCATTTATGTTGAATATTTTTTTTAATTGATTTGCTTTCATTTTAAGGATTATGACGTCAATGCCACCTACCTTGAGATATGAGGATGAACTTTCCAGGAGACATGACTGGTTCGCGATAGAAATAGGCGGAATGCCCGTCTACGCAAAATGCATCTTAGTACCGGTAATATATACATATATAGCTTAGTCCTAAACCTACGTAATGTCCACTGAGTTTCTCGCCGGATCTTCTCAGTGGGTCGCGTTTCCGATCCGGTGGCAGATTCTGCGAAGCAGTGCTCTTGGTAGAACCAGTGTTAGCAACATTCCAGTTTGAGCCCCGTGAGCTCACCTACATGTTAGGGCGAAGCTGAAATAACTTCTCAAGGCTATCAGCATAGGTAGGAAAAAAAATACATAACGTATTGACTTTTACTGTTTTTTTTATTGCTTAGATGGGTGGACGAACTCACAGCCCACCTGGTGTTAAGTGGTTACTGGAGCCCATAGACATCCACAACGTAAATACGCCACCCACCTTGAGATATAAGTTCTAAGGTCTCAGTATAGTTACAACGGCTGCCCCACCCTTCAAACGGAAACGCATTACTGCTTCACGGCAACAGGCAGGGTGGATGGTACCTATCCGTGCGGACACACAAGACGTCCCACCACCAGTGATATAGATATAGTTGGATTTTAATAAATTTACAACTTGCTTCTAGCCGCGGTGCTGATGCGTCTAAAACTGCAAAACACGTTTCATCACAAAGAGCGGCGAACTAAAACTAGTTATTGCTCCTTGTCAGCTTCCGGGTGAACAAGGTGACTCACAACAACACCGCTCCACAAATATTTACTTGAAACCAATTTCTCATTTAACTTTACATGGAATTCGATCAGCGGTTTTTGTACTGGACGACATTTTTTATCAAAGCTTAAATTATTAATAGCATGCTAAGCGTCTTGTTCTATACTAGCGCGCTCAACCAAACAAACAAACTCTTCAGCTTTATAATATTAGTATAGATTAAAATGAAATGATGAAAAGGGCAAGTTTCTTTTAAACTAAACACTTATAATAAATAATGCATTTATTTGGATAAGAATTCATAATATAATCTTTATAAAAACACCTTCACAAATAATGCTTTATTTCAGAACAAATTTGGTTAGCATAAAAAAGGTTATAGTGAGCCAACCTCAAAATATAGACATATGCTATCGCGGACTCTTTTGTAGAACTTTTAAAGGGTAACAATTCTGTTATACATTATTTTAGCGAAACTTTAACCGTTTCTACAGCGCACGCAGCGGAAGCTATCATAAGGAAAAAAATCCCAATTTCGATATTCTTTATTAGTGTTCCACTCGTATATGTCTCATCGTGATGCTATATAGCCTATAGCCTTTCTCAATAAATGAGCTATCTAACAATGAAAGTTTTTTTTCAAATCGGACCAGTTGTTCCTGAGATTAACGCGTTCAACAAAACAAACAAACAAACTCTTCAGCTTTACAATATTAGTATAGATTAGACTTTGAAACTTGTTTATTTTTTATTAGATCTGCCACAAAGCAGTTTATTTGTTCTTATTCAAATAGTAACCGTTCTTAAATGCTATTCAGATACCAGCATTCAAGGTTGGCGACGGTACTCATGTTATAACTCCTAATGCACTGCGTCACAAGGTGATTGACCGTCCGATAAGTCCGGAAAAACTATTTCACTGTTAAATTTGACTTTGACATTTTATCTTGAGTCTGCAACGGAAACGTTGTCTGCGCGTTTCGATTCTTCATATTTTATTCATGGTTTAGTTACATCAATTTAAATGGCGTTCAGGCAATTTCATAGTCAATGAAAACGTTCCGCCGATTACTTATCTGGGAGTACCGTTGTGAAAAATGAAGATCGCGTCTCCCTTGGTACCCTTTACGCTGGTAAACCTAAAATACGGTTATTGCCCATATTGAAATATTCGTAATTTTTAAATATCTAACCATGGCAACAATCATTCCAATATCTACGAAGTAGGTGAAAGTGAATAAATGCCTAATCCCTCTGGCTGTATTCAAAGTAGAAAGAAAAAAAATTAGTTGTAACTTGAATATGAATCAGGAGCCTCGATTTTCAAATAAAACATTATTTAAAAATAAATAAGTACTTAAATGTCATTTTAAGACATTTGTTTCAAGTCATAGCATGATAACTCTACCACCGGTTCCAAAAAGGTATAAGAGTCGACATAAACTTATCGCACTCGCCTGTATTTTGTAACCGATCTACAAATCAACGATTTATTTAGACTTACAATTATTATTAGGATTACGGCATAAAAATTCAAGTAGATTATTTTTTATCTCTTTTAATCGATAACAGTGCACGAATTCGATTCACAGTGAACCAAAGATTACAATTCACGTACATACTACATGTATTGTGATGCAATCACTTCCTGACGCGAGGTAGCACAGTGCGTGCACACACTTTAAATACAAAGGGAACTGACGAATACTTTTAACATCCGCAAAATTGACGTTCTTTGACTATTAGAGTAAGAAAAATTCGGTGAGCCTTTCTTTACTATTTCAACACGTAATTAATACTACTTTTACGAGTTTACGATTTTGGTGTTGACACATTATTTTAGATGTCTCAAACAATTTACAGTTTTAACTGACTCCAAAAAAGAAATTCTGAATTAGACTTTTTGAAGTGAAACTTCTTTAGGCTCTTTAAGAATAAAATTTAACTCGCGCCAGCTTCGTTACGGCTAGAGAGAAAAGATACAATTTAGGAAGAGCGAGAATGAGAAAATAGACAGAGGGTCTCGCGAACCACTCGACCGTGGAGAGGAAAAAGACAAAGCCAACTAGGTCGTTTCTCTTATACACAGCATTCTCTATTACAAGAGAAATTTGATTTAAAGATCAAAAACGAAGAAAACTACAATACTACAACTGCAAGAGAAGTTTCACTTCTTTTACGTACACCAAGGTATACACGCACCATTTTTTTCTAGGTGATTCGATCGTAGGTTTTTTTTGTTTGAAAGCTGGTAAGTCTCATGTGATTCACTTTAAATATTATTATGATCTGGTCAGTAAATTTTAAGTTATTCTAGTCATGCATATTTTATAAAAATGCTCAAGGGCATGCTCCACGTTAGTAATAGGTTAGTAGTGTAGTTGTTTAATTGTATATTGTGAATAAAGTTATTTCCTTACATTATAAGTTAGATTAGTTTTCGTTGTCGTGTTGTTTTGTCATTTAATTGTAAGGAGCGTTGTTGTACAAATTCAGCACTATGTGTTGTTTTGTCGTGCGCACATAACTTATGCTGCAAGCCAGATTTTGTTTCTTTTTACTTGTGTTTTTATGTATCTTTTTAGCTCGTGACGTGTACTGTGAGCCTAATAAATAAATAAATAAATTTACTTCAATTCGAATATAATATTCTATTGATGACATTCACATTTACGTTTTGTTGAAGAATTCGGTTTTCTTTCTTGTTAAAACTTTATATTTCGTAAATTTCCTTTACAGTTACGGAATATTGTGTGGTACAGTATTCAAATGTCGATAAATAGCGCCTCAGTCAACCGTGACCAAGGATACTGGAAATTGTTCGACGCCTCGAAAATAATACAATGATAATTTAAAAAAAAACGTACGATTAACCAGTGAAAGTGGCTTCAATTTTGTCTACTGCTCGCGAAGACCGAAGAAAATACTTTTTGTTTTTTATTTCCATTGTAGGCAGACGAGCATACGGCCCACCTGATGGTAAGTGGTCACCGTCGCTCATGGACGTCAGCAATGCCAGGGGCAGAGCCAAGCCGCTGCCTACCATAAAGTACTCTCCCGCAAGCCTCGTTTGAAGAAGGACATGTCATAGCGCTCGGAAAACACCGTGGAGGGGAGTTCATTCCAAAGCCGGATGGTACGTGGCAGAAAAGATCTTTGGAAACGCACTGTCGATGAACGCGTTTTGATATCACGGCGGAGTAGCGTGTTGTGGGCTGGCACGGTGCAACCCTTCAACCAGCCCATTTCCACCGCGAAGCAAAACATACATCAATCAATATTCATCATGTCTCAAAACTAATTTTTAAACCACACCTTCGTAAAAATTCAACCCGTAAAATTTAACATTAGCCAAATAAAGATATATTTGTAAAGATGGTTTTCGTTTGAACGTGTGGCGTTACGGCTCAGACATCGATAATTTAATTACAATACAGTTTTAATTGATAAGAAAAAATTAGCACTTAGCTGACTACATAGAAACCGGTACAAAGATGCTAATTAATTATCATGGACGTAATCTTTTATCTTATACCTTTAAACGAGCAATTCTTGTATATACCTAGTCAGGTCATAAATTCTGTCACATGTTTAATGTAAAATAATTGAAACAAGTTTATTCATTATGTAACCATTCATATATCTAAATGAACTTAACAAAACATAGATTTTTATGATACTAAAGTTTATTCAAAATGACCTCCGTGATTTTGAATACAGGCCTTCAATCTGCGCGGCCAGTCGTCTATCGCAGCACGAACGAGGTTCATGTCAATATCGGCGGCTGCCTTAATCAAGGATGTTTTGAGTGACTCCAAATTGGGATGAGGCTTTGAGCACGCCTTTTCCTCCAAGTGTTGCCATATCTTGTAATCTAACGGATTCAAATCTGGACTGGAGGAGGGCCAGTCTTCGTGCCGGATGAAGTCGATTTCACGCGCCGCCAGCCAGTCTTGTGTGCTCTTCGCTCTATGAGCTGGCGCCGAATCTTGTTGGAATACCCAGTGCCTGTTATTGAACATGGTATGAGAAACAGGTTCCACAAGGTTCGTCAGGACTGTATTTTGATACACAACTGCATTCGTTTTTACACCTTTCTCACAAAAATGTATCTCTGTTAAGCCCCAATAAGAAACTCCCAACCATACCATGAGCGAGGATGGAAAATGACCTCGTTGGACACGCGGAATACGGTTGCTCGCTTCTTCACTACTGTGTGCGTACACCTTATCATTTTGTTTGTTGTAGCTCTCTTCTACGGTAAAAATGTTTTCATCCGAAAAAAGAATTTCCCGATATTTTTTTCCCACGTACCGCTTCAACAAAGCGCGGCATCTCTTCAGTCTCAGGTCCATTAGACGAGCATTCAAACGATGTCCTGTTTTTCTTCGATATGCCCATGTTTTTCTTCATTTAACACCCTTTTCACCGTGGTTCTGCTTAACCCCATCTGAAGGGCCAACAGTTTCTGCTTACGTTTGGGATTTCTTTGAATTCGCGCCTTCACAGCTTTTATCACTGCTGGAGTCCTAACAGACCGAGGGCGACCACTTCTTGACCTGTCATCTACACTAGAGTCTTCATTGTATCGTTTGATGGTACGATAAACGAATCTTTTGGTTATATTCAAATTTTTCAGTATGTTAAAAATTTGAATTGGCGCGTAACCGCAACGATGCAATGCAATAACTGCAACACGGTCTTCTTTAAGCGTCCACTCCATATTTAAAAATGAGTAAAATTCTAAAAGTATACATTTTGATTTTCATGAACAATTCGAAATTCGAATTCAATAAACTTTTTTGTGGCCAGCATTCTAAAAGAAAAGTTTTTACTGTGTGACAATACTTATGCCTGACTATTTATATATATAATCTGAATCTCGGAAACGGCTCCAACGATTTTCATAAAATTTAGTATACAGGGGATTTCGGGGGCGATAAATCGATCTAGCTACGATTTATTTTCAGAAAATCTTTTTTTATTCGTGTTTTCAATAATCAACTCTTCCCGACATCTATTGCCGAATAATAATACTATTTTTCTTAATTGAGGGCAACTAACGGCTTTAAAGACACAACAAGATGGCGTTATCAAAAAAAAAACGGGCAAAGCTCGGTCATCATCTACTTTTCGTTAACAGAGGTGTCTGAGGCTACGCGAAGTTAAGAAATATATTAATTGCAATATTCGAATATGAAGTTTATGTGTGAAAATAGTTATTACACCGACCTGCACCCATGTTGCACTCACACTCGCCAACATTACACTTAATAAAAGAGCCTATATACAAAAATACGTCCGGTATGAAATAAAAACGTCGCACTAATACAAATGTATGTCGTGGAAATCAAACGCCTAGCTTACCGATACCGGATCATATCTTATCATTGCCCTACACGGCAACAGTAGCTAAATCTGCTCCTAATCTGCTACATACTAATAATTATGATTTCTATCTATCTAATTAATTTCTGGGTTGTAATGTACTTTCATGTTAAAAAAATTTTGCGCGGTGATATTTGTCTGATGGTGTTAATAAGTTTCTACAATAGCTTAACATCTAATGAGCCGTGGCAGCTGCCCATCTAGACAAAAAAGCTATCTATTGTTTCTTTAAAATATTTATCAAAGATGTCTGAAAGATTTTCTCTAGTAATATTATTATTAAATTAGGGGGTTTCTAATATAAGAACTATCTTAAGTATGAAGTATTGTCTGTCAACTGTAAGCATCCGTGGTCACATTTCTCTATACATACAAAAAATGAATTAGAAAGAACAGAACGCGCGAGCTCTCCAACTTAACATTGTTGATGATCTAAAACTTATTTGCGTCTGAAGTACACAAGATAGCGGCATCCATACATTTCCTAATAATATAATTGATTTAAGAAAGCCTTTACTTATACGACAACATTAATAATACTGCAAATAATAAAAGATATTTTCTACTATCTCTTTTAAATATATTTCGGAGTTTAAGCCGTGTCACAATCAATCGTAGTGTCAACGTCACGCTGAGATTACCTTGCTTATTTACGAAAAAAACTAGCTTAAATGAAAAGGATTTATTCTTAACTATCTTTCCGCCAAAACGACACCATACTTTCTCGCGTTCGAACTATTTACATGCTGAATTACGTCAGAATCAAATAAGTGTTTGCGGCGGGAAAACGTAACTGACAGAATGTGATACTTTCGTAATAAATATTCGTAATCGATAGCTTCTATTCCCGCGAGATGTTCCTATCCAGCCCGTAGCTTCACTTATTCTTACACCTCCTCCATTCTTCATGTCTAAGGGTCATGACCTTCTTCTTCTTCTTCTCACTTCAGTGCCCTCAATACTGAGGGTCATGCCGACCTCCTCGCAACAAGAGCTTATTCCACGCCATTTGCTCCTATCTGCCGCCGAGTGTAGAGCACTGTGAACTGTGGTGTCGAAGGTAGTGCGGGTATGGTCAGTCCAACGTGTTGCGCCTCTACCTCGTGGTCTTATTCCGGCCATATCTCCTCCCACTATCCTTCTCTGCTCTTTTACCATCTTCTTCTGTTCTCGGCGGTGTGTATGGCATCGTAGACGGGGGTATCCAGTGTGGATTTGGTCAGAACAACGCATTGGATTGCGACCACGAGATCTTTTGCCAGCAACCTTACCAGTTACCATAAATTTTTCAAGATCGTCAGACAGTCTTACACCACGCGGTCACAAATCTCCGTAAAAACCGCGCGACGATAGCGAGCAATGATCTGGGCCGTGATAAAACACTTAAATCCTAAAAGAATGACTGATACTTGAAACGTCAATGTCCTTTTTATCGCGAAACAAATTGCGTTAGTACAGTCAATAATAAAATTCGACCCACATTTTTATGATTACAATAAAAATTCAAAATATAGTAAATTCTCGAGTCTCGATAATTGAAAAATTAATTAACACTGAGATTATATCGTGAAACAGTTTTA